>NC_079230.1:17143276-17213276 GCF_029633865.1 Lampris incognitus
GAGGCATTCGACAGGGCTGCTCTCTCTCAGGAAAGTTATATGCTATTTTTGTTGAACCATTGTTGCAGAAAATTATATTACCAAACTGTGATACAAAACTTGTTTTTTCAGCTTATGCAGATGATGTAGTTGTCCTTGTCAAAAATCAAGCAGATGCTGAACAACTATATAAGGTTGTTAATGAATTTGTTGTAAATTCAGCAGCAAAGGTTAATCAGAAACGTGACACATCAGTTGGAACATGGAGTGGTGGTTTTCTAAGCCTGCCAGAGAATTTACCAAGAAGGAGGGATGGCTTTAAATATCCGGGAGTCTTCCTTGGTAATGAGTAAATGGTCAGGAAAAACTGGGAGGGTGTGTGAGGAAAAATGAGGTGGGGACTGAAAAATGGAGATGGACATTGCCTCAGATGTCCTTTAGAGGCAGGATGCTTATAATTAATAATTTAGTAGCCTCTGCAGTGCAGTGTGGCATAGTTTGCTTGCATGAAACCACCTGCTGGATTTATTAAAAAAAAAACAACCTACAAGCGGTCTTAATAGATTTTTCTTTGGGACAGACTACATTGGGTAAACCAAAATGTGTTTTTCTAGCACAAAGAGGAGGGAATATGGGTCTGATACACTGGGCAAGTAGAGTGGCGACTTTCAGGTTACAATTTGTGCAAAAACATCTTACGGATGATATTGTGTAGAAAGGAGTAGCACGTGTAGCAGAACTAAAAGTTTGGGTCTTGATACTACATTTTTTTCTGATGGATTCTAAATGTTTAAAATTGTCTAAACTACCTGTTTTCCATCAAGGAGTCTTCAAAGCATAGAATCTGTTCAAATGGAAAAGAAAGAAACCTACTCTTTCTCTGTACTGGTTACTAAAATAACATTTCATTCATACAGCCAGGTTGGACACAAAGGACAGTTCAGCATCAAGCCTCACTCTTAATACTGTGCAACACTGGGATTGTAAAATTAAAGGACGTAGTGGACTTAGCTGGACCTGGTCTGATGGACACAAAGGCTCATCTGAGGCAGAAGTCTATTCGCCACACTAAGACATACAAACTCGTTGGACTGAGAGACTGACTGATGCTGAACAGGAAGTGTAGGAGGACTGCTGTGTAAAAGGCAGAATCTCCTGATCAGGATGATCCTTTTCCATATCTGGAACTTTCTCCTAAAATAATGTTAACGTTAACAATATAGATAAATCTAGATTTATATTCAGTAAAAGGTAAAGAAGTATACAAATGTCGTGTCAAAGTGTTAAACGAATGCAAACTAAATGGGAAGACTGACACAGTGTGGAGACAAAAATTAACCGTAAATGATAATGTTAACATATAAAGCGATGAGGATTTTGGATGCTTTCATTCAACAGTGGTGCTACAGTCGTGTGATTTGTTCTGTGGTGGATGATGAGTTGTTTTTCTAACGTTTTTGGATGAAATTTGTAAAATCATGTGGTGGATGGATGCGAGAGACGTTTTATACTGTTATGGACCGTCTCTGAGTCATGGACTTCCAATGAATTCCTTATGATCACGGTGTGATTTCTTTTAAATAAAGTGGACATTTAAAATAAAAAATCTCTCTTTCTCTATCTCCCTCCCTCTCTCTCTCATTCTAACTCTAAATACCCCCCCTCATTCTAACTCTAAATATCGCCCCCTCTCTTATTCTAACTCTAAATACCGCCCCCCTCTCTCTCTCGCTCTCATTTTAACTCTAAATATCCCTCCCTCTCATCATAACGCTAAATACTGCCCCCCTCTAACATTCTAACGCTAAATACCCCCCCCCATCTGTCTGACTCTCTTTCTCCCTGTAACTTAAGAGTTCATCGCAGGTCCTAACTAATATGATGTGCTGATGTCATCTCTCAGTGCTGTGCCCCTCAGCTGGCCCTTGTTATCCATCTTGATATTTTTTTGAGTCTCTGTCTCTCCTAAGGATCATTAGGACCATAATCACACTGTAAGCATGATTTATCTACTACTTCAACAGTAGCTGTAAATATAAGTTACACATTTAGGCCAGGAACAAGGAATTGCTTTCCGAATCAATGGACTATTAATTAAAGGGTTTTGCTGACTGGATATGGCATTAGGTACAGCAGTGGTAGCTTTTTTAAATTTCGCTCATTATTTTTACTATTTTTCAAAGTGAACATTTTAATGGGGGGGGGCAAACAGCTTATTGTAATTTCTTATACTTCCTAAGAGCTGAGAATTACTTTCGCGAAGGAGCAAATGAGTAGCCGATTAGTTGCCAGAATGCAGTTAATGGCACGTATGGCTCCCTATCTGGCCAAGCATCTGAATCCCTGTTTGAGCGGAAACAAATCACGAGTGTCTGTTTGACTGTTAAGTGAGCAGCTGTCATCCACAGCATTGTCCCGCCCTGTACATCGACATTAATCAGTTTTTCTTTGCCCATTTTGGCAACAAATTTATGCATTAACCTAATTTGTACCTCCTTATACCCACTCTGCCCCCTATCACCCGCATCCTGGCACTGTTGCTGTCCATGTGCCAATTATCCCTCCTCCTGGCATCGTTCATCTGCTCCATTACCACACATTCACTCCACCTCACACATAAGCATTTGAACTGTTTTCTGCCAATATGCCCCTCGGTGTACTGCCCCATTTAACCCATCCCTCGTCCTTTTGTTTGCTCTGTGTGCTGCCGATACGGCCAAATGCCCTCCAATCACTCCCCGACTCGGCCCCGCCACCATATTTTCATTGGACTGAATTTAGCAGGAACTCCTCATTCCAAGCTCCTTACAAGCTCTGCGTCCAGATATACAAAACCAAGGGCTGAACAATCGACTCCGTCTGTGTGTCTGGCACATCATTAATGTTGAGTGAAAACCACGTGCCTAACCTTACAGAAGGGGAAAAATATTGCTATTTCTTTATGATTATTATTGTTATTATGTAACCAAACATTATATTCTAACAGCTTTATAAAACACTCTCATTTGTCTATGAACATTCAGGCATTCACAAGTCCTTAAAGGGGTACATGGGCGGCATGATGGTCCAGTGGTCGCCTCACAGCAAGAAGTTACTGGGTTCGAACCTCGGGGTTGTCCAACCTTGGGGCTCATCCCAGGTCATCCTCTGTGTGGAGTTTGCATGTTCTCCCCGTGTCTGTGCTGGGTTTCCTCTGGGCGCTCCGGTTTCCTCCCACCATCAAAAAGATATGCGTGTTAGGGTTAATACTCCTGTCTGTGCCCCTGACTGAGGCATGGCAAGACGAACTGGAGTTGGTCCCCGGGTGCTGTACGGCAGCTGCCCACTGCTCCTAGCTACACAGCTAGGATGGGCTAAATACAGAGCATAATTTCCCCACGGGGATTAATATAGTATCCATCCATCCATCCATTATCTGAACCACTTATCCTGCTCTCAGGGTTGCGGGGATGGTGGAGCCTATCCCAGCAGTCATTGGGCGGCAGGCGGGGAGACACCCTGGACAGGCCGCCAGGCCATCACAGGGCTCACACGCACACACACACACACACACCTAGGGACAATTTTAGTATGGCCAATTCACCTGACCTACATGTCTTTGGACTGTGGGAGAAAACCAGACCCCCTCCCCCCGGAGGAAACCCACACAGACATGGGGAGAACATGCAAACTCCACACAGAGGACAACCCAGGATGACCCACCAAGTTTGGACTACCCTGGGGCTTGAACCCAGGACCTTCTTGCTGTAAGGCGACCGTGCTAACCACTGTGCCACCGTGCCCCCTTAATAAAGTATATCGAAATAAAATAAAATATATATATATATATATGCATTCAGTTTATGCAATGATTAGAAGACCACCAAATCTGAAGACGCATGGCTTTTGCTTGACAGCAGCGTTGTGTATTTTGTGTCCTGTTCGCTCGCGTGTTTTCATTTCTGTTTGTTGACTGGTCAGAGTTGTGCCAGCTGATGTCCAGACTCCCTCCTGAAACACTGGGGGTCTTAACCTGCTTGTTTACTCCCAGCCTTCTGTCACCACCCCTGGTGCTGCATCCTCACACACACACACACACACACACACATCTCCGTTCAGCCCGACTGTCCCTTCGTCACCATATGCCGGCACACGCCCACATCGTACTGCACGGTAGGCTCCTGGTGCTCAGGATTTAAAGAAACACCGTAGGCAGGGACTAAAACAAACCATGCAAAACACCACAATTCCATTTCCCCGTCACTACAGCTGTTCTAAGAAACTCTTAAAAGCTTTACAACGGCGCTCATGTCCCCCCCCCCACACCGTGGCACAACCTGCAACACTCTGATCCAAGGTCAAAACCACTTAGAGCGCCATAAAATATTTAAGATATGTGGACTGTATTTAATGATAACGGTCTCTGCCAACCGATCCCCCCCCCCCCACACACACACCTTGTAGTAGTTTTTCACCGAGCCAGCGTGGCGCCCTCCTCTGAGGTAGGACCGCGTTGTCCTCTGCCTTTTCCTAGATGGTCCCACCGGAGGCTTTGGCAGGGGCGAGCGGCTCAGAGCTGGTCACATTTACAGGAGGTGGGAGCTTAAGACCCAATGATTTATGGAGGGGACCAGAGAGAGAGAGACAGAGAGACAGACAGAGAGAGACAGAGAGAGAGACAGAGAGAGAGAGAGAAGGGAGGACACAAGCACAACAGCGTGGCAATGTGTACACAGTGTGTGTCTGGCAGGCACAAAGGAAAATAAAATAAAAAAGAGTGAGTGAGCTTAAGAGAGAGAGAGAATGATAGTAAGGGGGGGCAGAAGGGTTAGTCTGGAGTAAGGTATGCTTGAGGCAGATTGTTGCAAAAAAAAAAACCTTCTGCTTTCTGGGTAAGCTTTCGTAGTATTTTGCCAGACAGGCCAGACTAAATGACAGGGCTATGTATAGCCATATTGTTTGTGTCTGTACATATTCATGTGTGTGTGTGTGTGTGTGTGTGTGTGTGTGTGTGGCTGCGAGGCAGTGCTGTCAGGCTGTGATTAATCTACCACTGTCTGTCTAATTACCACCCCTGCCCCTCAGCTCCACCACAGACGGATTGACCCACAGCGGAAGCCAGGCGCCCCCGCAAATTAAAGCCCTGTAAATATTTGCTCTTAACTCTCGCCATCGCATTGTTTCCAATTTTGCGCTCCGATGGTCCGAAACCCCACTACCCCCAATCAAAACCCCTCAGATAAACACACACACACACACACACACACACACACGCACACATACACACACACACAAATTGCGCACATGATTATCAGAATGTTGTCTATATGTTGTGTATTAGCATCACTGTCACAGACTTACCTCCCCCCACCCTCCTCCTCCCCAACACTCCTCTCCCCCTTCCTCCCATTACATCTCTATTGACACTGGCGGCAGATCAGGTCTTCTTAAGATGGGGATACACTACACAACGATTTCGAATCCCCCCCCCTTCTTCTCCCCAATTGCACCTGGCTAATGACCCCACTCTTCCAAGCCGTCCCGGTCGCTGCTCCGCCCCCTCTGCCGATCCGGGGAGGGCTGCACACTACCACGTGCCTCCTCCCATACATGTGGAGTCGCCAGCCGCTTCTTTTCACCTGACAGTGAGGAGTTTCACCAGGGGGACGTAGCGCGTGGGAGGATCACGCTATTCCCCCCAGTTACCCCTCCCCCCGAACAGGCACCCCGACTGATCAGAGGAGGCGCTAGTGCAGCGATCAATACACATAACCACATCCGGGTTCCCACCCGCAGGCATGGCCAATTGTGTCTGTGGGGACATCCGACCAAGCTGGAGTCAACACAGGGATTCGAACCAGCGATCCCCGTGTTAGTACGCAACGGAATAGACCACAACGCAACCCGCACGCCCAACTATTTAGAATCTTAACAGATTATGAAAAAGCTGAGTATCCGACACGTACCGCGTGATTTTGTAGATTTTTTACGATGGCAAAAAATTCGGGAGCACACACATAACAACTTCACAGGCGGATTCACACTACCCACCTCGTCACAGAGAGCACTGCACACTACCCACCTCGTCACAGAGAGCACTGCACACTACCCACCTCGTCACAGAGAGCACTGCACACTACCCACCTCGTCACAGAGAGCACTGCACACTACCCACCTCGTCACAGAGAGCACTGCACACTACCCAACTCCTCACTTGCAACTGAAGAGAACCAAACATGCCAAACTCACACAAGAACACGAGTTATTACAGGACGCCGGTAGCAAAACCGACGCAAGATGTGTTTCTTTCTTTGTTCGTGCACCTATAACAGGTCTTGCAATTCAAAATATACGAGCCCCCGTGTTGCTGCCTTCTCTTCCATTTGCACCCGCGGATTGCTCCCTTGTCTGTTGGTCATTTTTCTCTCCCTACTTCCTGTACTTATTTATTTTTTCTTGCGATCAATTTTCTCCATCTATTGTTGGGAGCCATTCACATTTGTGCTGTTGGCCAGCACACACTATTCTGGACATGATTACGTCCAGATTCCGGCTGTAAAAAAATCAAATGTGTTTGCTATAATGGGTAGTGGCTCCGACTCGCCTGAAACATGACCCGGAGGCAAGAGATTGAGTCTGTACCCCTCATGTATTTCTCTGTGCCAACCTTCCACCCCGCCTGCCCTGAAATCTGCACACAAGCGCAGGCCAGCACAGACTCGGGCCCAATTGTGAGTGCAACCCAAGCATTAGTCCAGTCTGGGCTCTAATTGGCCCCAGCGTCTGCAGTAGGGCAACTCAAAATGGAGTAATGTGCACAGGAAGACGCTGAAACCCTCCCGGTGAAAGTAGACCTGCAGGCCAATGACACGGGTTTGTATTGCCAGCTAAATATATGGGCGCCTGACAGATAATGTGTTATATGAAGAGAGCAACAGTGCCTATATCTTTCTTAACTGGGGGCCGGGAGGCTGGCTGACAGCCTGGAAAGGAGTCACGCCTTCAGTTCATGATATACTGTCCACAGGCAAGGTGAGGAAAGAGGAGAGGTTGCAAATCTTTCCGAAGACAGCAGCTGATATCTGTCTCTCCAAGCGTGCCCTCTTTTCTCCTTAGATCTCTCTCTCTCTCGCTCTCTCCCTTGCTCTTACCTCTGACCACCATGTCCTCACCACTCTGTTGAACCCAAACCAAGTTAGTGAGAAGGAGGGATGTGAAATAATGAAATAAAGGCATGACACGGGTGTGAAGGAGCGCTGACCTGCCCGCAGGGAATGTGGCTATTTGGAGCCCAGCCAACAGCTGTCAGCAACAAAGCAAACATACAAACAGTATACAAAGGAACACACAAACACACACACACACACACACAGTGGCTTCCTCTCCTCGCCAATCCCCCAGTATCAGAGTGGTATTCTGAGTCGAAATATTGGCGTCCAATCATCTTTTCAACTAATAAAAGTTCACACAACGCATCAATCACACAACGTCTCACAACACATAAAAAAAATGCATACAAACTTGTGACAGTATCAAGCATACACCAAAACTCGAAAATCAAAATTTAGAAATATGAGGGTAAACGGTCACATGCACACATACACATACACACACACACACACACACACATACACACTGACACATTGGTGTATAACTATCCAATTTTCTTGTCTTAGCCTTGATGTGTTAATTAGCAAAGTGAAAACAAATGTGCTGCGCTAATTCAAAGAGCGTCAGACTTTGAAAGGTGTGATAACATAATGACTATGTGTCTGTTTGTGTGTTTGTACATGTGTGCAAATGTAGCCAACGCACTTCTGCCTTTCACACAACAGTTTTTTTTCTAATGTGCGCAGACACCTGCACAGTCACACACAGGCGTGTGGTCACATTATGACAACCGACAATATTTTTGCCTGTGTTTCTGAATACATCTCTTGTTTTACATGGGAAACACTGGGTTCTCATTGCACCCCCCCCCCCACACACACACACCCCCAGTAAGACGTCATTTCACCGTAGTGGAGCAGAATTGGAATTGCTTTCAGCGGGAATTAGGATGTGCTCTGTTGGCTTTGTTGCAGATCTGTGTTTGACTTCCTTTTGTCACCGTGACCTCCAGACTCCTGCTGTAGGCCTGCACCGCAGCGCGCCAGCCGACACGTTTTTGAACAGCGTTTCATTCTGGAGAACTCTTTAATCTTATCTGCAAAGCTGTTTGCACAGACCCACACAGGCCTCCCGTGTGTGGGGGGAAAGAATTAAAAGGCTTTGCCATGGGATGAAAGGAGCAGGGTTTTTTTAAAACTTATTTTATTTTAAATTGATAGCCTGCCATTGCACCATTGCAAGGCCGGTGCCCCCCCACCCCCCCACCCCCGTGTCTACCTGCTTCTTGTGTGCTCCAGGAAACCATTATTCTGATGTCACCTTTCGTAACGTGTGTAGGTGTGTATCGATGTGACCGGGTGTGATGGTGCACATGTGTCAGTGAGCATGTACGCGTGTTAAAGATGGTTTGAAAGGCGCCTTGTAGAAAGTGAGCCCAGAGATAAAGGGGGTTTGAAAAATTGAGCCCTCTGACCTGTGGCTGCGAGTTGCAAGTGTGCAACCTGACGCTGCTTTCACACAGCCGACACCGCGACTCATGAGTCACCAGAAGTTCATTTTCTATGGAACTGAGCGACGGACCAATTGATGTTACACACACAACTGGTTTAATTTTTTTTTCTTTTTATCATTTACCCCCCCCCCCCCTTTTTTTTCTCCCTAATTCTACCTGGCCAATAACCCCACTCTTCCGCGCCGTCCTGGTCGCTGCTCCACCCCCTCTGCTGAGCCGAGGAGGGATGCAGACTACCACATGCCTCCTCCCATACATGTGGAGTCACCAGCCGCTTCTTTTCACCCGACAGTGAGGAGTTTCATCAGGGGAACGTAGCACGTGGGAGGATCACACTATTCTCCCCCAGTTCCCCCTCCCCCCAACAGGCACCCTGACCGACCAGAGGTGCTAGTGTAGCGACCAGGACGCATACCCACATCCGGCTTCCCACCCACAGACATGGCCAACTGTGTAGGGACGTCCGACCAAGCCGGAGGTAACATGAGGACTCGAACCAGCGATCCCCGTGGTGATAGGCAACGGAATAGACCGCTACGCTACCCGGATGCTCTCATTTACCATTTTTTTAATCTCCCGGCAGCCATTTTTTTATTGGCCGTCAACAATCAAGTAGATGTTTTGTTCTCGTTTCCCTTCCGACTTGACAGAATTTACACGGATAATTATTCCCTTAGAGGCTCATTGGCACTATCGGAAGTTTCAGTAACACTATTTCAGGGGGTCGGAAATTACCTAGTAATTTCCTAGTAATAAGGTGGTAATTATCATGTTATTTCTTAGAAATAAGTTTGAAATTACCTTGTAATTCCCTAGTAATAAGGTGGTAGTTTTTACAGGTAATTTTGCAGCTAACCCTAAGCCAAATAACAAGGTAATTTCAACCTTATTTCTAAGAAATTACGTGATAATTACCACCTTATTACTAGAAAATTACTAGGTAATTTCCGACCCCCTAAAATAAAGTGTAACCGATGTTTCACCAAAAACAGTACTGAAGCCACTGCTTGAAGAACAACGCACAGAGAAAGGTTGCTGCCATTGCGTCGATAGTAATGAAGCGTGCTAAGGAAAAACCTGCACGGCAATGTATTGATTAATATCTGTAGCTGCAGATCAACATGAGTCCCGCTGATTGAAAACTTTGCGACTACACGACAAAATAGCAAAGATACGACTGGAATATGCACCACCCATCGCAACTGAGAGCTCGCTGACTTGTCGTCTAAGTTGACTGGTGTGTGAGCCAATGTAAAACTACACAACCCCCAGTGAGACAAATTGCATCCCTGGTAACACATGTTCGCCTGCATGACTCTCTTACCATCCCTGATATTTCCCCAAGCTCTCCGCTCTCTCCGCTCTCTCTCCGCTTCATCAATCACTTTCACTCTCCTGCCGCTCATAGCAAAGCCGGACCAATTAAAAGCTCTAATTGAGCCAATTAGCCAATTAAACACTCAGATGGACCCTGAAATCCTGAATCCTCCAGGCAAATGCCTTCCAAGGCCTTGGATGCTTATCAGGAAAGCTGGCTCGTGTAAACTGGCCCTCTGCTTCCCCCGCTTAGCTCTCCCATTACTGAGGGGCTGGATGGAAACCCCAAGAAACCAACTGACTCTCACCCGACACCCCCCCAACCTCACCCCTCTGTTTGGCAGTTTGACTCTGGAGTTCAATTAAGTGTCCACAGCTCTGAGCGGCTGCACATCCTGGGTCATGAAGGCCCGGCCTCATGCCATGTCTCCTTAAGGACACTTCACACTCGCCACTGGCCGGCAATCAACTCTATTAACACCAGGACCTTCCCCTGCATCCTTCTCCTCATTACTCTCTTTCTTTCTTTCGCACTTTCTTTTTCTGTCCATCTTTTTATCAGGTTCTCTGTCTTTCTTTCTTTTTTCACTGTGTGGCTGCCTCTCTCTGTTTCTGTCTCTTCCTCTTCCTCTCTCTTGTTCTCCTTTATGTGTTTTTGGGGATGAAAGTTTCATGATAGATGTGTCCATCTGTGTGAGTTTAGAGTGTTGTAATTGTGTGTGTGCATGTGTGTGTGAGAGAGAGAGTTTAGGGTGTTGTAATTGTGCGTGTGTGTGTGGGTGGGTGCTGTCCCTGGGTGCTGGGCAAGGCAGCCTGGCCTCAAGACTCTCCGTGGTTTAATTAGAGGACACAATGTGCAGGCCTCTCAGACACACACCAAGACACAAATTGTGTGTGTGTGTGTGCATGAGTGTGTGTGTGTGTGTGTATGCATGTACATGTGTGTGTGCATGTGTGTGTTGGGGGGGGCAACCGAGTCTCCATAGTTAGGAGCAGAGGCAGACGCCGATGATTTAGTTTGGCCGAGTGCACTTTACCAAAACAGGACAACTGAGCCCTGACAGACAACTGCTACATAGTAACAGACAACTGCTACATTGTAACACTGGTTTCCAATTACTGGCATCTGAGGGAACACGATGCTGTCTTCACAGCACTCTCCCCATCCACACTGTGTGTAAACGATGCCAAGCCAGAGAATGCCACCCCACTTAAATACGATGTCGCACATAAAGGCACTATTATTACACGCGTGACTCCCCATAGTCGTATGTCCTACATCAGCGTGAGCGAGAGTGCCAGCCTGTTCAACCTATACAGTCTAATTATCTGTCGTCCAGCCTCAGGATGCATCGGCCATATTTTCAGATGCAAATGGTCTCCTTGGCAATGGCAGAGGCAAAAAAACCCAAACAAACAAACAAACAAACATACAATTAGAAAAAATATAAATAAATAACTAGAGGAGCTTGAGTTAACACAGGCGGTGCAATAACACGGTTAATGATGACTTTAAATGGGACAATTATGGGACTGAGATAAAGCAATAACAAGGGACAAACTAGGAAAAAAGACCCTCATGTAGTCAAGGCTGACGAGCCTGCTCCACTTGCTAATAGCAAGAAGGAGGGAGAGGCAATGGCAGCATTTCAACAGCAAAGACTGCCTCTGACCCCTCTGTGTGTGTGTGTGTGTGTGTGTGTGTGTGTGTGTGTGTGTGTGTGTGTGTGTGTGTGTGTGTGTGTGTGTATGTGAACACTCACACAGATGTAATAGCCTCTCTTTATCTCCGCCTGTCTTATCTCACTGTTTTACATTTCTGCTCTGGGTTCGTAATTGAGTGTATGTCTTACACATTGCATGATTTTACTGAACAGAGGGCCTAATCCTATACTTCATGCAAGTCCACGTGTTTGCATAACATGAGCGAATTTGCATATTCGAACAGTATACTGCAAGACTTGTGCGCATACAGTTCCAATGTGTATGTGTGTGTGTGTGTGTATGTGTGTGTTTCTGCACACGTCAATGGGTACAGGCAGGCAGGCCGGATCTAATGCATCCGGGCCTGTTGTAAGCTGCTTACAGGCAGACACTGTTGACCTTTGCCCTCTCTGAGCAGCGAAAGGCTCAACCTCTGTAATCTCCAGCCTCTCGTTGCCATTCCAGCTCCGTGCTCTCTACCATCACCTCCACCTCCACCATTATCAGCATCATCAGCACAGCCCAGACGAAATAAATCACAATAATTATTGTGGTATACATGGCGGAGCTGGTAGATTAAGACTCATGCGGAGACACGAGGATGAAAAAAACCCAACAACAACAATGGCTCATTAGCTGTCCTCTGTGTGCACATGCTAGTCATAATGGGTTAAACTCAGTTCACCTACAGGGATTCGGCATGCGTTCCAGTGCAGGTCAGACCAGGACACAGTGAACTTCACCTCCAATTTAGTCTCTTCGTTCATTATAGATGACTTCCAGAGATAAGCTTCTACCGTTAGCAGCGGTGCTGCCCGCAAGGCTCCCCGGGAGTGTGCAGGGTGGAACGTGCTAGCGATAGCGGAAACGTGAGGAGGCGAAATAAGGCAGAGAAGGTTCTGTTGACGTGCGGTTTGGGGTTTGGCTGTCTTTGCCTCGGCGTACCGGAGAAGATTACATTTTTATTTTCTCAGCCTGTGACACGTTGAAATGAGTTGTCTAAATCCCAGCGGAGGCACCGGTCATCGTTTCCAACAGGAAATCTCACACTGAGTTGATCTCAACTGTACTTTACATTCTCTCGTTTTATTTCAGTTTTCTTTTTCTGTTTTACTTCTTTCACATCCGTAAATGGTTTTCGCCTGGGAATGATTAAGGAAATATGTTGCACTTTTGCAAAGCTTTAATATGTTTTTTTTTTACAGAGTTATAATCTTTTATCTTGCTGTCTCTCTCTCTCGCCATCTCCTCTGCCTCTGGCTGTTTGGACCCCTTCCTCTTCTCCCCTCATCTCTCTCTCCTCCTCTTTCTCGCCCTCCTTCTTGCTCTGCAGAGTCCAGTGCCTGATAACTACACTGATCCGGATCAGCGCGTTGGCCAGAGCTGACCGGATGACAGGAGCCCATGAGGATGGAACGTAACAGAGGCGTGGCAGGGGAACCGTTTCGGACCGCCCTCGCACCGCGTCAACATTGATCCGGCCCTGAGACCGCGTGACCTTCCCCGACGTCATCCCCCACCAGCGTTCTCCCAGTTTACACGATCTTACCCACCGCCTCGCCTCGCCCCGACTCCTCCCACCCTTCAACCCTGACGCTTGTATATTGTAAATTATTGGTTGTACACCACATTCAAAGGAAGAGACAATAACGTCACATTCTCCTCCCTCCACGTGAGCAGTCAGTCAGTTTGGGTGCACCCAAAACGGACCGAGAGCAATCGACTGAACTGAACCGACTCTGGTCATTTATTCTTTGCTCTACTTCCTGAACAGAAGCGAGGTGGGCGGGGGCTGTCAGCGAAACTGGACACTGAGCCCACGCAGCATGTTGTCAAACGGGTGCGTGGTGTGCGCACTGAGCCTGGCTCTCCTCCTCGCCTTGGCCTCCAGCCAGAGGATGGACCCTTCTAAACACCCCGTGGTCACCACCAACTACGGCAAGTTGAGGGGCATAAAGAAGGACCTCAACAATGAAATCCTGGGCCCCGTGGAGCAATACCTGGGTGTCCCCTACGCCACCGCCCCCATCGGAGACCGTCGCTTCCAGCCGCCCGAAGCCCCTGGCTCCTGGCAGGAGATCCGCAATGCCACCCAGTTTGCTCCTGTGTGCCCCCAGAACGTGCTCGGCGTCCTGCCCGAGATTATGCTCCCCGTGTGGTTCACGGACAACCTCGACGTGGCGGCCATCTACATCCAGAACCAGAGCGAGGACTGCCTCTATCTCAATATCTACGTGCCCACGGAGGACGGTGAGTGAACAGGAGGTTGGCAGCGGGAATTGAGGGTTATTGCTAGTTTCCAGCTTTGAGGATCTTTTTTTTTGAGCGTAGCGAGGGATATCTTGATAAGTTTTGTTAATATGGAGAAAGGTCTGGGGAAATTCCAGAGAGCATTTTTCCTCTCTTCTGGTTCTCCAGATTCAACATCTTCATAAACGCTACAGAAAGCCAATGTGCTGACTGAGGACAGGGAGAGACTGTGCGAGGGACTAAATGTAGGAGACAATCTCCATAGAATATCACGGGGGGAGGCTCTTTCCATTACCCCTCCTGGTTTTACATGCCATTCAAGGTGTCGTAAGCCAGAGAAGAAAAGGCATGCATCAAAGTAGTTACCAGGTACTTTATGAGAGAAAGGATTGGATGACATTTGATTTTTTCTTTAAATTGTCAAGAACCCTCCTCTCCCAACCTCTCTCTTCCAGATCCAATTTCAGACATTTTTGTCTGTCTTGGCACTATTTGCTATGTGAGTCACATAAAAGAAATATTTCCATTTTGTCCGCAGGTATGATATCTTAAAAAAGTAAATCACGACCATCCTTCATTCTCTTTTCTCCTTGCCGGGGGTAATATAAGAAATGTGCCACATTTATTTTTTTGATTTTTATACCTTTTGAAGAGCCTGCAGAGAGTTATGTGCAGAACACTACCTTTCAAAGAAAGAACATTTCCCGAAGAGTCACTTTCAACGGCTGGAACAAGTACAGGACCTGGTATTTCAATTGGTTTCCACATCGTCTTTAAATCCACCCCAGTGGTCGGGTCGCCGCTTTTTACACTTTTCCCACTGACGCACGGCAGAGTACGTGTTGCTAAACACTGTGATTTAAACAACACCACAAGCACAGAAAAACACCAACTTTACTCTGAAGTTATGATAGCTAGGAGTCTGACAATCCTGCACTGGACTCACACACACACACACACACACACACACACACACACACACACACACACACACACACACACACACACACACACACACACACACACACACACACACACCGTGTGCTTCGGTGTGTGTGTGTGTTCATTTGAGCCCAGTTTCGGACTTACACATTTGTACACAACATACCTGCTGTTCCTACAAAATACCGATTCTCAACGTTGTGTCACAGGCAGGTGATGTGTGTCATCAACATGTCAAATGTTCGGTACTACTCAACTGCTTTTGGAGCCACGTTCAATATAAACACATTAAATATGAATTTAACCAGTAGTCCATGCGACTTGTGACCCCATTTGAGGCCATCAGTGCACTTAGAATGACAAACGTGTGGTCACCGAGACTGGAGGTGTGTGTATTTGATGACACTAAACCGGAAAACAGCAACCAACATGTAAAATACAGGTTAAAAAACATCGCCAGTCATGCGGCGTTGGTGACCAGTTGCAGCCAAGGGGGTTTTGGGGGAAATGGAAATACACTTCTCAAAAGACTTACTGCTTATGTGGATGATTATGATTGACAGCCGGTCTCCCAGATCCTGACTTAACCACACCACACCAAACCCATACCTTAACTTCACCATTTCTAATCTCATAGTGCAAAAAGAGGGTTGTTTTTTTTGGAGGGGGGGGGTTCCCCCTTTTTCTCAGCAATTGTATCTGGCCAATTACCCCACTCTTCCGAGCTGTCCTGGTCGCTGCTCCACCCCTCTGCTGATCCGTGGAGGGCTGCAGACTACCACATGCCTCCTCTGATACATGTGGAGTCGCCAGCCGCTTCTTTTCACCTGACAGTGAGGAGTTTCGCCAGGGGGACCTAGCGCATGGGAGGATCACACTATTCCCCCCAGTTCCCCCTCGCCCTCGAACAGGCGACCTGACCGACCACAGGAAGCGCTAGTGCAGCGACCAGTACACATACCCACATCTGGCTTCCCACCATCTGTAGGGACGCCCGACCAAGCCGGAGGTAACATGGGGACTCAAACTGTCGATCCCCACATTGGTAGTCAGCGGAATAGACCGCTACACTACCGGACGCCAGTGCAAAAAGATTTAATATAATACATGTACTAGCCATGTGACATGTCACATCTACTAGTCACGTGACAAAACACTGTCAGTAAGAATATTCTATAAAGTGCTTAATGCTGCTAATTAACGTATTTTGGGAGCTGCCAGTTGAAAATGAGTGTTGTGTGTGTGAGACCATGTTGGCTCATCCACCTACACCGTCTTTATGTGCCAATGTATGGAGGGCTCCACACGTCTGTGTTTTCCTTACCATGTCAATACTGCACGGTGCAGCGTCCAGATGCTGCTCCCCACAGCCAGAACTTCCCCTCTACTTTGACACAGCAGACCGACACTCCTTCGGCGTGGCGTGCCCTTCACTCCGCTGGTCTGTCTTCAGACTCTCGCCGCCCGGCCTCCCCGCACCGAAGTGAGCACAGCACGACATGTCAGGCACCAACGTTCACATCTTCTCGCTTTTTTCTTCTCCACAAAGCCAACATTTTTCAGAGACGCATGGAGTGCCTCTCTGAATGCGCACACACAAACACACACAAACACACGCACACACATACACAAACAGATGGAGACAGCCATGCATTAACAATACTATACAATATAACACACTACAATACAATACAAATAACTTTATTATTCCCGCTAGGGGCAATTTGTTTGGAGCAGCTTGTTGTACACAAAACACAGAAACATGCAAGCAAACAAATAAAACATGCAATAAATAACAACACTCCAGGGAGCTAAATGTGGAATACATTTTATAAGATCTATAAGTAATTAATAACACGCATTAACAACATGCAGATGTACAGCTGAAGTATCATCTAGCTAGCGGCTTCACGCCGTGGCTATCTCGCACACCCACCCCCTCGAACACAAACACACACACACACACACACAGTCCTAATTTACTGCAGTACACGTGCATGTAAATGTCACAGTGAGATAAAGTACTTTACATGAGCACATGTGCAGAGACAGAACAGTTTTTTATGGCTCCAACCTGAGTTAAAAAACAAAAAAACAACAAACAAAAAACGGCATTACTACATACATACATACATACATACATACATACATACATACATACATACATACATACATGTATATATGATTGTATGTATATGTATGTAAGTATTTATGTACATGTGTGTTCCCCTCTGTGTTTATGTACATGTATTTGTGTGTGAGTATTTCCATGTGTGTGTGTGTGTGTGTGTGTCTGTGTGTGTGTGTGTGTGTGTGTGTGTGTGTGTGTGTATGATGACCAAGTGAGGCACGCTATTGCTCCATCAGCATTTCCAAGCTACCCCAGGGGTCGAGGGGATGGCTATCTATTACATATATTTATATCTGTCTACCTCTCTGCTCCTCCTCTCTCCCCTCATTCTCTCCATCCTCATCAGAGCCAGTCTTTCATATCCCCTGCCCACTCTGGGGGAGAGAAGAAGAGAAAAGGGTGGAGGGGGGGATAGGAGATGAGAAGAGGGGGATATAGGGGTCGGAGGAGGCGGTGCCCGTGCGGATCAATAACATTAAACAGTCCGCTGGGGTTTATCAATTCATCTCTTCACTTCATAATACACACGCACAACTATACCTACAAAATCAAACCCTAGCATGCCAACACACACACACACACACACACACATACAGTGGCCATGTATGCACATGGCTGATAAGTAGGCTAACAATGGTGCTATGACTTTAAGGTGGGAAATGTTGAACATTTCAGAATCAGAATCATGTTTGTTGGCCATGTAGGTTGTTTGCACACACATGGAATTTGACTCCGGTTTCGTGGCTCTCTCAAGTGTACTTAACATAGAATAACAACACGACAACACAACAATCTTCAGATATATACACAAGGATTGACTACATAGGTGAAATAAGAGGTGATAAAGTGATGGACATGACACAGCGTACCATAATACGTACAATGTAGAGTACAGTAAACAGTAAACATTTCAAATATGATGCTATAACTGGTATTTGTTTGGTATTAGTTGTTGGCCCACAGATGGTGTTACGCGAGTAACCTGAACGTTAGCTACCGTATCTCCAACTCACGACATGCAAGTAAGCACGCTGTTGTAAGTTTAGGTCATAAATCAAATATTTCCATTTTCCATTTCCATTATCCAAGCCGCCTATCCGAATTCAGGTCGCGGGATGCTGGAGCCTGTCCCAGCAGTCACTGGGTGGCAGGCGGAGAGACACCTTGGACAGGCCGCCTGTCCATCACACACACACAGACACACACACACACACAGACACACACACACACACACACCTAGCGACAATTCGGCATGGCCGATTCACCTGACCTACATGTCTTTGGACTGTGGGAGGAAACCGGAGCACCCGGAGGAAACCCACGCAGACATGGGGAGAACATGCAAACTCCACACAGAGGACGACCCAGGATGACCCCCAAGGTTGGACTACCCCGGGGCTCAAACCCAGGACCTTCTTGCTGTGAGGCAACTGCACTAACCACTGCGCCACCATGCCGCCTAAATCAAATATAATTGCTGCAAATCACCGAAGACAGGAAAAGAGCTGCAGCTGTATAAGATGTCAGAGATAATGACAGACGGCGTGGGTGAGAACGGACCCATAAAGATATGAAGAGTAATGTGGAAGACCAAAGTCGTGGAGACTTTGAGCAAGTTTTGACCTGATGTGACCATGTCGATAATGTGCAAGACTGTAGCTAAATTGAACTGACCCAGCCATTGGGTTCAAATGATTCAATTAAAATGGCTTACTTATTTTTCCTTCGGTGAGAATTATAACTGTCATTGAGACCAAGCCATCCCTTACAAAAAGCTTATTTGTTCAGTAGAGCTAATGATACTGTGCCAGTTATGGGCTGCACAGTGTGACCCGCGTTAACAAAGCTGTGGTAGCCTGAAATGCTTCTGTACCACGGATGCCATGATAGTGACTTTTTTTTTACCTTGCTTTGACCCATTACTTCTTAGTTACATTTTAGCCAAGAGCCGTATGACACATTGCTCTGTTACTCATCCTCTCCCGTTTTCTACTACCATCCTCCCCCCTCGATTAACCCTGTTTCTATTCTTTTTACCCTTAAAACATAAACAGCATCTCTCTCAGCATCTCCTGAGCGCTGTAACTCATATCCTTCTTGAGCGCGCCCCTAAGACAGAATCCTTAAAATCCCCTCTAGTTTTAACTAGATTTAATCTCCAAAATGACTTCTTAATGCAACTGTCGGTGCAAACGGATGAAATAGGACACGCTAACATGAACACATATGTTTGGTTCATAGATAAACGAACACGGTAACATTTGGTGGTTCCTCATGGTTCCTTAGCTATTGCCTAAGTACTTAGCAGGCTGGGATGGCTAAGCATATATCTTTTCAGCAACAGCTTACTGAAGCAATACACTTGTGAAATTTCAAGTGATTTGCATTACATGTTCGGAAATTAGAACCTAATCATGAAGATTTACATACTTCTTCTGTTAGCCTTTGATACAAAATGTGTTGGGGTGACCCACTTATCCTCACAATGCCAAATAAAGTAATGAAATGTGGCAGCACTAAATTAGATCGTTAATAGCATCACGTATAGAGGTAATATATGCTGGAAACGCAATGTTATACCAACTCTAAACCCCCCCCCCTCAAGTTGAGACTCATTCCAGCTGTCTTTCACAACTTACTAACCAGGAACCAATTAACAATTACTATAAATGCTGCTTGCTGTTGCTATAAAAGAGCAAGCTGTATCATGCTGTCAGAAGTGGGAAACAGTACTGACAAATCTTATGTAACTAAAAATACTGAGCACAAGTATGGATTAAGCTCTGATGAAGAAAACTGCTCAACAATAAATGAAAAACTACTTGAGTATCTAATTTGTGAGTTACTTTTGCTCTTGTCATGTTGACAGACAGCTGAAGCTCTAAATATATGGAAATGTGATTGGAAACAACCTAGAAAAACACAATGTCTAAACAAACCAAACGTAATGTAAAGGTCATGTAAATCTCCAAAAACACCTTGTATTGGCAACACTTAAATGCACAGTATGTAACTATTGCCGCTAGTGGTTTCTCAAAACAATAAAAGATAAAAAAAACAATAAAAGATTGAGTTTGATGACATCATAATGTAGCATGGGATCATGGGAGCTGTTGTCTTCATTGTAAAAAAAATAAACACAATTGCCGATTAAAATCTATCTGACGTGACTCAGGCAGAAATCATGTTCATGGACGAGGTAATGTGTTAAAGTTTTATTCACGATGCATTTGGTCACGTTTATTAACGTTATGTCATTTCATTCTAATGAAATAGCCGCAAGTAACTTTGACTTTGGAGACCAAGAAGAGCAAGAGAGTGAAGGCAGAGCCAAGGATCAAATGGTGGAAGTTGAAGAAGGAAGACTGTTGTGTGGAGTTCAGGCAGGAGTTAAGACAGGCACTGGGTGGTAGTGAGGAGTTGCCAGATGGCTGGGAAACCACTGCAGAAATAGTGAGGGAGACAGCTAGGAAGGTACTTGGTGTGTCATCTGGACAAAGGAAGGAAGACAACGAGACTTTGTGGTGGAATGAGGAAGTACCGCAAAGTATATAGAGGAGGAGGTTGGCAAAGAAGAAGTGTGATAGGGGGAGAGATGAAGAAAGTAGACAGGAGTACAATGAAATGCAGCATAAAGATAAGAGAGAGGTGGCACAGGCAAAAGAAAAGGCATATGGTGAGTTGTATGATAGGTTAGTCACTAAGGAAGGAGAAAAGGATTTGTACCAATTGGCTAGACAGAGGGACCAAGCTGGGAAGGATGTGGAGCAAGTTAGGGCGACCAACGGTAGAGATGGAAATGTGCTGACAATTGAGGAGAGTGTGCTGAGAAGGTGGAGGGAGCACTTTGAAGGGCCGATGAATGAAGAAACTGAGAGCGGGAGAAGGTTGGATGATGTGGGGATAGTGAATCAGGAAGTTCAGTGGATTAGCAAGGAGGAAGCGAGGGCAGCTATGAAGAGGATGAAGAGTGGAAAGGCAGTTGGTGCCGATGACATACCTGTGGAGGCATGGAGGTGTTTAGGAGAGATGACAGTGGGGTTTTTAACTAGATTGTTTAACACAATCTTGGAAAGTGAGAGGATGCCTGAGGAGTGGAGAAGAAGCATACTGGTACCGATTTTCAAGAATAAGGGCGATGTGCAGAACTGTAGTAACTGCAGAGGTATAAAGTTGATCAGCCACAGCATGAAGATATGAGAAAGAGTAATAGAAGCTAGGTTAAGAGGAGCGGTGATGATTAGCGAGCAGCAGTATGGTTTCATGCCATGATAAAGCACCACAAATGTGGTGTTTGCTTTGAGAATGTTGATGGAGAAGTATAGAGAAGGCCAGAAGGAGTTACAATCTGTCTTTTGTTGATTTAGAGAAGGCACATGACAGGGTGCCGAGAGAGGGGGTGTGGTATTGTATGAGGAAATCGGGAGTGGCAGAGAAGTATGTAGGAGTGGTGCAGTAGTGAGGTGTGTGGTTGGAAAGACAGATGGGTTCAAGGTGGAGGTGGGATTACATCAAGGATCGACTCTGAACCCTTCCTTCGTTGCAATGGTGATGGAGAGGTTGACAGACAAGATCAGGCAGGAGCCTTCGTGGACTTTGATGTTTGCGGATGACATTGTGATCTGTAGTGAGAGTAGGTTGCAGGTGGAGGAGAGCCTGGAGAGGTGGAGGTATGCACTGGAGAGAAGAGGAATGAAAGTCAGTCGGAAAAAGATGAATACATATGCGTGAATGAGAGGGAGGACAGTGGAATGGTGAGGATGCAAGCAGTAAAGGTAACGAGGGCGTATGAGTTTAAATACTTGGGGTCAACTGTCCAAAGTAACGGTGAGTGCAGGAGAGAGGTGAAGAAGAGAGTGCAGGCAGGGTGGAGTGGGTGGAGAAGAGTGTCAGGAGGGATTTGTGAAAGAAGGGTACCAGCAAGAGTTAAAGGGGAGCTTTACAAAATGGTTGTGAGACTAGCTATGTTATATGGTTTGGAGACAGTGGCACTGACGAAAAGACAGGAGGTGGAGGTGGCAGAGTTGAAGATGCTAAGATTTTCATTGGGAGTGACAAAGAACGGCAGGATTAGGACCAAGTATATTAGAGGGACAGCTCAGGTTGGACGGTTTGGAGATAAAGCAAGAGAGGCAAGATTGAGATGGCTTGGACACGTGTGGAGGAGAGATGCTGGGTATACTGGGGGAAGGATGCTGAATATGGAGCTGCCAGGGAAGAGGAAAAGAGGAAGGCCAAAGAGGAGGTTTATGGATGTGGTGAGAGAGGACATGCAGGTGGATGGTGTGACAGAGGAAGATGCAGAGGACAGGAAGACATGGAAACGGATGATCTGCTGTGGTGACCTCTAACGGGAACAGCTGAAAGTAGTAGTAGTAGTAGAAATAGCCATAAGTAACATTAACTAACGTAATGTTGGCTTGCTAACTTACCATTAAACCGTGTCCTAACTGAATGCGACATGAGCGAGCGTCAGAGATAAAATCAGTTTGATTGCTTTATTTATTTATCGAGCTATTTATTTATTTATTGGATTCCCCCCTTTTTCTCCCCAATTGTACTTGGCCATTTACCCCACTCTTTTGAGCCGTCCCGGTCACTGCTCCACCCACCCTGCTGATCTGGGGAGGGCTGCAGACTACCACATGCCTCCTCCGAAACATGTTGAGTCGCCAAGCCGCTTCTTTCCACCTCACAGTGAGGTGTTTCGCCAGGGGGTATAGCGCGTGGGAGGATCATGCTGTTCCCCCTCTGCCCCCGAACATGGGCCCTGACCAACCAGAGGAGGCGCTAGTGCAGCGACCAGGACACCTACCAACATCCGGCTTCCCACCCGCAGACACGGCCAATTGTGTCTGTAGGGACACCCAACCAAACCAGAGGTAACATGGGGATTCGACCAGTGATCCCTGTGTTGGTAGGCAATGGAACTCCACCAACCGCCACTCCACCCGGATGCTCTGATTACTTTATTTTCTACTGGAATATACTGAACGGGAGTGTGCGGTGCGCCTTTACGAGCTGAACTTTTTTCAGACACCCTGTTTTTATTTACTTCTTGTTGCTCGCCTTGAAAACCGCTGTTTCATGGACGAGGAACGTCTCCAGTCTGATCTGGAGTGCACAGCTGATAGGTACGTGGTGTGTTTGCATGATGGCTTCAGTGTGGACAGAGAGCGTCTGATGCGACACAATAGTTGGACACTCGCGCCCAGTTAGGACACGGTGTTAGATGAGTCGACTACCCATACAGCTACTGCAGCTTATGTTATGCGGCGAATTCAATCGTGGTGTAGCCCAGCACTGTTCTCCGTGGTAGCATGTCATAGTAAGCTAGATCAATATTGAAAATCATAAATTAGGTGTCTACTGGATTACTGTGTAGAAAAATGGTATGCAATTAATGAAAAAAAATGTGCTGTGTGACAGAAAAAATGCTGTATTATTGTTGCCGAGTATAATTTTGTGACACTGTATGATTTACACCTACCCTAGGGCATGTATAACTACTTAGTTGTTACTTAGATAACTTATCTCCATGGTGCAACCGCTTTTATATTAGTAATACGTAAATCACAACGTAGTAAGAATTTACCTTATAACTAGGCTAAGTTTACAAGGACAGCTTTGGCGACAGAACGCGCGGCAAACGGCAATGAGTAATCGTGCTCCATCATGAGTAAGCAATACAAACAATAGTAAACAATGGACTGGCTAGCTAGCTCATCTGGTGTTTCCCATGTTTCTCCGGAAGTTATAGCAACTAGAGGGAAATACACGGGTACCTTGAATAAAATTACAGATTTCTCTGCGTTTGAACGTTGTTGGAAACATTTCGGATAGTGTAAGTACACAATTCAACAAAATAATCACATAGGGCTAGTCATTTTTAGACATTGTAATGCAGAAATGTTGTATATTATACCTTTAATACTTATTCAAATAAATCATTTATTTATTTATTTCTATTTTGTAATCGTTTCTAAAATGAAAATAGCAAAGGAGAATACTTAAACATGAATCAACTTAAAGTAAAAGTAAACGCACTATGATTTTTCATGTATACTCAAAAATGTACTGTTATAAGCAAGTACTGTAACGAGAGTAGTAATTCATAACTCATTACTTTCCACCTCTCCTGGCCATACCTGCACTGCATTACATTTAGTGTGAGGTTGATGAGGCAGCACTACTTCTCACTGTATTTTGTCCCACACAAGGCGAAGTGGGTCTGCAGTATGTCGCGCTGGTTTTCCAGCGTTCCCTAGGGAGAACAGCTTTAGGACCATGGGGAAGTCGCTGTGGCCCTGGCGTGTCGTTCCTTCACTGGAGGTGAAGGGGAGGGGCCACACTGATTCCAAGATGATGCCCCATAAATCACAGAGAGACGTTTTCATCTGGATCCTGCAGAGTCAAGCTGGATGGATGTAGGAGGGGAGGGAAGGACTGGCCATCATCACAGCCGCCGACTCGAAGACAATCTGCATTCTTCTCTTTACAGTCAGCTGTTGTTAACACAGACCCAGACTTGTAAGGGTAACTGTTAAGACTGTTTTATGCGTGGAAAAAAAGAAGAAGCAAAAACAGAATGATATGGCTTTGTATTGATGAAAGGCATGAGTCCAGCATGAAATTTCAACATCTCTGTGCAAATATGATACAATCCACATTTGCATTTCCTGTTGTAAAACTGCCAAAATTGCAAACATGCTGGATGAACCCTGCCATAGGCGTGCAGTCCAGAATGCTTACATGCCTAGATACTTTTGTCCACAGACATATAACACATGCAAGAAAGCATGCACGTTACCCAAGCCACTAATAGAATAGAATATAATACTCCTCGTCATTTGTATATACATGCAATGAAATTCCCTCTGCATATAACCCGTCCTAGTTTTGTAGCTAGGAGCAGTGGGCAGCTGCCATGCAGTGCCCAAGAACCAACTCCAGTTATTTCTTCCTATTGCCTTGGTCAGCGGCACAGACAGGATATTAACCCTAACACGCATGTTTCTTGGGATTACCCCCCCCCCCCCAAGGTTGGACAACCCCAGGGTTCAAACCCAGGATCTTCTTGCTGTGAGGTGACAGCGCTAACCACTGGGCCACCGTGAGACAGTCTGACCACCAACCAATCACTCCCCCTTTCTTGTCTGTGCTAGTCGCACACAGTCCCTGCACAAATGTCCTATTCTACGCATTTTTCAAAGCAAAGCACGGCTGATACTGGGGTGTGTGTGTGTGTGTGTGTGTGTGTGTGTGTGTGTGTGTGTGTTACTCTTAAAGGTGATTAGGACCACATTCAACTGATTACACCATCCAGAATCTGACAAAAAGTATTCTAATAAGTGCTAAGAAGAAGGCATCACCCCCGCTAGCTGATACTAAATGCCTTTTAAGCAGCCAGTTCAATTCAATTAGTCACATTTAAGAGTCCACACATTGTTTCTGCCGGATCATCCCAACGGGAGTTGAACCACTAACCTCAGCATAGCGCTTCCTCAGACGAGGCCAACAAAGGGCCTCAGCATGAGGTTGAGACCTCATAAATTATTCTCGCCAATACCTCATCCATCTTGATGCATCAAACTAAAGCCCCTCACATCCCCCCCCCCATTCTGCAATACTTCACATTTCTGAAGAGATTCATCAAGAACGGTTCGATACTAACAAGATAATGTGCACGGAAGGCGAGGGCTGCGCCGTGACGCTGCTGTCGCCGAAAGGGGTGGAGATGAATAAATAAATAAGATAAAAACAAACAGATAAATAATGCAAGAGTAAGAGAAAGAAAGAGAGAGAGAGAGAGAGAGGGGGGGGGTGCAGGCATGCTGCAGTGGGAATATGATATATATTGCTTTTGATGCCAGAATGAAACTTGATTATTCTGCTCCGTGTCTTTCCTGCCTCCTCTTCCTCGTACACTCTCCCACTAACTTCTGTTGATTGCCCTCAAGAAAAAAAAGGGAGGATGAAACGGAGGGTTGCAGGAGAAAAACTAGATCACTACATTGCCGTGGGGAGGCTCAACCTCCCAGAACAATGGTTGACGTAACGTACAGCGTGAGGCCGCGCACTTGTCGTCGGATTTCACTTTTTTTTTTTCTTTACAAACACACAAATAAAACATAAGGTCACACATGTGAGATTTCCCTCATATTGCAACACTGACGAAAAACCAAGGGGGCATAAAAGAAATCTCCAATACAGAAAGAAAAACCAAGGACACGTGAAGAGGGAGGTAGAGAGAGAGTCTCAGTAGAACGTTCCATCTCAATACACACCAGATATTGTACGGATGATGGCAGGATGATATTATAAGGAGGAATGGAAGGATCCATTTACGCTTCTCCTTCACCTCTCGCAAACAAAATAGATCTTCATGAAACGTCCCCCTTTACAGCACCTGCTCCCTTCTCAGAGAGCCCCTCTCTGTGCAGCTCTGCTTTGTGAGGCGCTCCCCGTGCAGCAGACGAGGCTTCACAGGGTCAGCCGGGGCTTTGTGTTGCTCTGGGGCTTGTGGTCAGAGAAAGGAGCATCAACTCACAGCCAAAGTCCACTTCCTGCTTTGTGCTTACATTCAGTCTTAATGGCAGACCAAACAAGTGTGGGAGGGGCCAATCGCAACTACCATGGATGAGAGTGGTGTGTGTGTATGTGTGTGTGTGTCAGCCGGACAGTTTGTGTGTGTCTCTGTCCATTTGAGACGATTACAAAGGACGCTTGCGGTTGGTTGTATGTGTGCATAGGTTTGTGTGTTTGTGCGTTAGTGTGTGCGCGGCATCACGTCATCTAACAACTAGCTACTTTCTATTCAGAAATCTAGGTCGGCAGAATAAAGAAAGCAAACATATGAATGCAAATGAAACTAGGGGGGAAAACTAAGAGCTAAGAGAGCAGTAATGAGGAGGGCTGAGGAGGGAGTGATTACTTTTAGCAGGGTTACTGTAATCAGATTACATGCGCTCTTTGTTTTTTTAATCCCTTTTTCTCCCCAATTGCACATGGCCAACTATCCCACTCTTCCAAACCGCCCCGGTCGCAGCTCCATCCCCTTCTGCCGATCCGGAGGAGGGCTGCAGACTACCACATGTCTCCTCTGATACATGTGGAGTCGCCAGCCGCTTCTTTTCACCTGACAGTGAGGAGTTTCGCCAGGGGGACGTAGTGCATGGGAGGATCACGCTACTCCCCCCAGTTCCCCCTCCCCCTTGAACAGGCGCCCCGACCGACCAGAGGAGGCGCTAGTGCAGCAACCAGGACACACACCCACATCCGGCTTCCCACCCGCAAACACGGGGATTCGAACCAGCGATCCCCGTGTTGGTAGAGAGATTACACTCACTCTTGAAAAGGTGATATACTCCTGTTGGCTTTCTTCGAGGCATCTTTGAAAGTTCGAGGATATTTATTATGCGTGACTATGGACCTTAAAATTAACTGACAATTCGTATATATCTTAAAATAATGGCAGCAACTTTTAATGACCATTCACAATGTATTTCATTGTTTTTATGATTGAAAAATAAAACTTGTCATTTTTGTGTTATATTAATTTATGAGAAGAAGGAAATGAATCAATTGGGTCAACGTGATTGGATTACATTACTGAGTTGGAAAATTATTAATGCCGTTCTAAGGTTTATGGGAGTTTGACATCATGTCACCCTGAGTCATTTTAAAGTATTGTATAAAGACAGAAGTCGGTGACTAATTTTCAGCAACACGCTTCATTTAAATGCAACAGAATTGGTTGTTAAAAAAAAAGTGTGGGTGTCCGGGTAGCGTAGCGGTCTATTCCGTCGTCTACCAACACAGGGATCGGCCGTTCGAATCCCCGTGTTACCTCCAGCTTGGTCGGGCGTCTCTACAGACACAATTGGCCGTGTCTGCAGGTGGGAAGCCGGATGTGGGTACGTGTCCTGGTGGCTGCACTAGCGCCTCCTCTGGTTGGTCGGGCACCTGTTCGGGGTGGGGGACGGAGAACTGTGGGGAATACCATGATTCTCCCACGCGCTACATCCCCCTGGTGAAACTCCTCACTGTCAGGTGAAAAAAAAGTGGCTGGCGAGTCCACATGTATCGGAGGAGGCATGTGGTTAGTCTGGAGACGGGGTAATCAGCAGCGGGGGTGGGACAATTACCGGAACAGCTTGGAAGAGTGGGGTAATTGGCCGGGTACAGTTGGGGGAAAAAAAGGGAAACTACTACTACTACTTTCAGCTGCTCCTGCTAGGGGTCGCTACAGCGGATCATCCCTTTCCACCTCTTCCTGTCCTCTGCATCCTCCTCTGTCACACCAGCCACCTGCATGTCCTCCCTCACCACATCCATAAACCTCCTCTTTGGCCTTCCTCTTTTCCTCTTCCCTGGCAGCTCCATATTCAGCATCCTTCTCCCAATATACCCAGCATCTCTCCTCCACACATGTCCAAACCATCTCAATCTTGCCTCTCTTGCTTTGTCTCCAAACCGTCCAACTTGAGTGTCCAACTTGGGGGAAAAAAGGGGGAAAAAAACGGTGAGAATGCAAGGACCCGCAAAGTATGGAGTCAAGAGTGAAAGTGCTGAGTTTAGATCGAAGACACAGAGGGGGGAAGTCGGGCGGAGGAGTTGTCTTGGCAACCGTCCACAGCTTCCTGTAGTTTCTTGTCAGGGCGAGCATCATAGACCGCATGCATTCGCCTTTCCCCTGGAATCTGAATGAAGGAATTAGCGAGGGCTCAGTTCCAGCTATTTATAGCCCATCAGCCGAGAGACAGACGGAGAGAGGGAGAATGTGTAGCAGCAGGGAGTGTCTGTGTGGATACCTGCATGGGTGGGTTCAGTATTCACTCTGTGTGGGTGTGTGTTTGTGTGTGTGTGCATGTGTGCATACATGCGAGCCTTCGTGCATGTGTGTGCATGCATGCATGTGTGCGTGCATGTGAGCAGACACATGATCCTGATGCTCCCCGTCGCACCGTTACGCATTTTGCCGCATTCCTGAGGGTCATCAATTCCATCGACTTTCCCTGTCTTCCCTCTCCCTCCGTTTCTCTCTCCCTTTCAGCTGTCACATTATCCATTATCTCCCCCCCCCCCCCCCCGATGCACCGGCTACGTTTTCATCACAGCTCCCACCCGCTTACATTCCCACCTTCGTCCCTCGCTTTCCCACATCTTCTACATCGCACCTTTTTTTATTATTACATTTTTTCTTCTTTTTCTTTTTTTTTTTGCTTGAGCTGTCTGAAATTCTCACAACTTTCCAATCACTGCCATACGCTTTGGGTGAGCGGTGAAGGCAGAAATAGGATTAAGCTTCAGACGGCCCATTTAAATGATCTTTTTAGCCCGAGGAAGGAGAGTTGACTTTACAACAGTACTTAAATTATAAGCTATTTGGCGATCTCTCTATCCATGTACTTGAGGCTTTGCCGCTGTATCACCGCGCCGCTACAATCTGATCATATGACTTTACTCAGGGATTGATGAAGTACAGCTAATATGATTTAATGACATCTGATCTCACCCGGCAGCATGGTGGCGCAGTGGTTAGCGCCGTCGCCTCACACTAAGAAAGTCCTGGGTTCGAGCCCCGGGGTAGTCGACAACCTTGGTGGGTCGTCCCAGGTCGTCCTCTGTGTGGCGTGTGCATGTTCTCCCTGTGTCTGTATGGGTTTCTTCCGGGGGCTCCGGTTTCCTCCCACAGTCCAAAAACATGCAGGTCAGGTGAAACGACCGCCGGGAATAGGCCCCTGCATCCCCGCGACCCTGAGAGCAGGATAAGCGGTTCAGATAATGTATGGATGGATGGATGATCTCACCCGTCCTTTCCTTGCACATCCCATCAAAAACAGTAAGTGCCTGCATACAAATGGCGCGGTGATTCAACCCTGTGTCTGCAGAATAGCACCCGGCCTGTGGATCACATCGCTTCCAGGATGCTTTCTCCTTGTCTGATTCCCTATTAGTCATGTCGGCCCTTCTTCATTTAGCGTCTATTCTTCACGTCAAGCCGGCCGGTTTGACTTTCACTTCTTTGAGCTGTTAACCTGAACTCCGACATGTTGTTTTACAGCTAGAAAAAGCACGCGAGTTCGTCCCCAGGCATTTTCCCCCTGACGAAATCACGGAGTGGACCTTTAACAGGCTCCTGCCTGCCTGGTTTCTGCAGAACGCTAACTGGGAATTTGAACGTGCCTGTTATACAAGTGACCTTGAGAATGGCGGGTGTGGTAAAATCAAAGCGTGGACAACCCGGAAGATGCTCAGAGGCCACCCAGAAAGATTTAGCCGAATTCGGCTCTCTGAGAGTAATCATGGCTGTGATTTGCCTCAAGGCAAGTAACTGTAGATGCACATGTAAAAAATCACTAGCACAAACACGGAAACACATAAAAACAAACACACGTGTTTGGTGAAAAAAAAAACCCCACACATAGACAGATGCGCACACATTGCTCATTCCCCGTGCTATACCCACACGGGGTATATTGTTTTTTTCTCTCTCTCTCTCTCACAGTCTCTGTGGTTCCCATCCTTTGTGCCTTTCTCTCTCCTTCCCTCTCTCCCTCACACACACAGACACACACACACACACACACACACACAGACACACACACCCTCTCTTTCAATGCAGCTCAAAGGGCCATCTCTTCGGGGCTGCTGAAGCTGAGGTGGCTCATGGTGGTGAATGTAAATTGGCTTAGCCCCTGCTACATACACGTGGATGCACACACACAAACACAAAGACACAAATACGTAACCACACAAACACTCTCTCTCACACACACACACACACACACACACACACACACACACACACACACACACACTATTCTTGTTGCCAGGTTCTGAAGCACACAGTGCCTCCGTGAACACTAAAGTGGTAGGGCAGAGATAGAGAAAGAGAGACAGAGCAAGAGCGAGAGAGACAGAGAGAGAGAGAGAGAGAGACAGAGACAGAGAGACAGAGAGAGAGAGAGACTGTTTATACCTGACATTAACATTCATCTGGGGTGATCCAATCACGAGTGGACAGCTGTACATACAGGTGTGAATGCGCCCAAAGTGTCCTCAATGCGTCTTGAGATCAGATCGCTCCGGCCACAGTAGGAGGTAGGTTGGGACACATTTGCCCACATCGCATCTGAAGTGTAAACGCATGTGTGGCCCAGGCCACATTGAAGGACCACCTAGTCAGCTTCAGAGGACGTCAGGTGACTAGGAGGTCACCAAAACCAAACTACTTACCCAAAATGGACTATTTCCTAAATGCGATATATCAGGTTAGGGGTCTGAAGGCTTGCAGACAGGTCTACATCATCATCATCATCATCAGAATCTACTACTACTTTCGGGTGCTCCCGTTAGGGGTCGTCACAGCAGATCATCCGTTTCCATTTCTTCCTGTCCTCTGCATCTTCCTCTGTCACACCAGCCACCTGCATGTCCTCCCTCACCACACCCATAAACCTCCTCTTCGGCCTTCCTCTTTTCCTCTTCCCTGGCAGCTCCATATTCAGCATCCTTCTCCCAATATACCCAGCATCTCTCCTCCGCACATGTCCAAGCCATCTCAATCTTGCCTCTCTTGCTTTGTCTCCAAACCATCCAACCTGAGCTGTCCCTCTAATATACTTGTTCCTAATCCTGTCGTTCTTTGTCACTCCCAGTGAAAATCTTAGCATCTTCAACTCTGCCACCTCCACCTCCTGTCTTTTCGTCAGTGCCACTGTCTTCAAACCATACAACATAGCTAGTCTCACAACCATTTTGTAACGCTTCCCATTAACTTTTGCTGGTACCCTTCAGTCACGAATCACTCCTGACATGCTTCTCCACCCACTCCACCCTGCCTTCATCACCTTTACTCCTTGCATCCTCACCATTCCACTGTTCTCCGCCTTGCTCCTACTGACTTTCATTCCTCTTCTCTCCAGTGCATACCTCCACCTCTCCAGGCTCTCCTCAACCTGCTCCCTACTCTCACTACAGATCACAATGTCATCTGCGAACATAATAGTCCACGGAGACTCCTGCCTGATTTTGTCTGGCAACCTGTCCATCACCACTGCAAAAAAGAAAGGGCTCAGAGCCGATTCTTGATGTAATCCCACCTCCACCTTGAACCCATCTGTCATTCCAACCACAGACCTCACCATTGTCACACTGCCCTCACATACATATCCTGCACCACTCCTACATACTTCTCTGCAACTGCTAATTTCCTCATACCATACCACACCTCGTCTCTTGGCACCCTGTCATGTGCCTTCTCTAAACCCACAGACACAATGTAACTCCTTCTGGCCTTCTCTATACTTCTCAATCAACATTCTCAAAGCAAACATCACATCTGTGGTACTCTTTCGTGGCATGAAACCATACTGCTGCTCGCTAATCATCACCTCTCCTCTCAACCTAGCTTCTATTACTCTTTCCCATATCTTCATGCTGTGGCTGATCCACTTTATACCTCTGTAGCTGCTACAGTTCTGCACATCGCTCTTATTCTTGAAAATCGGTACCAGTATGCTTCTTCTCCACTCCTCAGGCGTCCTCTCACTTTCCAGGATTGTGTTAAACAATCTAGTTAAAAACCCCACTGCCATCTCTCCTAAACACCTCCATCCCTCCACAGGTATGTCATCAGGACCAACTGCCTTTCCACTCTTCATCCTCTTTATAGCTGCCCTCACTTCCTCCTTGCTAATCCACCACACTTCCTGATTCACTATCCCCACATCATCCAACCTTCTCTCTCTCTCATTTTCTTCATTCATCAGCCCCTCAAAGTACTCCTTCCACCTTCTCAGCACACTCTCCCCGCTTCTCAGCACATTTCCATCTCTATCCTTGATCGCCCTAACCTGCTGCACATCCTTCCCAGCTCGGTCCCTCTGTCTAGCCAATCGGTAGAAGTCCTTTTCTCCTTCCCTAGTGTCTAACCTATCATACAACTCACCATACGCCTTTTCATTTGCCTTTGCCACCTCTCTCTCCGCTTTACTCTGCAGCTTCTTGTACGCCTCATCATCATCATCATCATCATCAGAATAATACTGTTTATTTACACAGCACTTTTTAAAAAACTATTTTGCTTCACAATAAAGTGCAATGGAAATAAAAGAAAAGAAGTGCAGTTGGGATATGGGATGATTAATTTTATTTCTTCAAGAGCACTTCAAATTTTGTATGAAACCATGATGGCGCATTAAAATGAGGTCTTGCGCCTCGTGTTTCCTGTACATGTTTACATGTTTATTTATGTGATTGTGACACGTCTATGCCACGGGGGGGGGGGTGTTCAAGATGAAGGCGGACACGGTTTTAGGCTATTAACACAGGCGTTATTTAATAATGTCGTTCATTCGTTCACTCGCACAGGCCGGTGTGCTCTGTTGCAGGAGCCATTCCCTCACTCCCTCCTTTCAGAGTGTATGGGTCCACTTTTCTCCGTCTCCCTCCGGGCCCAGCTTCACTACGGTATATATGGGACAGGTTGCTAGTCTGACACACCTGACCACTAATCAGCCTCCCTATCCTGTCTGACCTCCCACAAGCCACGCCCCCTCTCTCTCTCCACTTGCAACCAAGGCTCCCCTACCACAGTGATGTACGTGTTTATTTGCATATAGAGCGGGGAAGTGAGATCCGATCACAGGTGGTCACTCGAGACGCATGTGGAGACGCATTCTGATGCCAGGTGTGAACTGACGTACTTAGAGCTGTCCACTTGTGATCGTATCACCCAAGATGCATGTTAATGCCAGGTGTAAACAGCCTCAGACAGAAAGAGAGATTAACAAGGGGGACTGACGGATGAAGGACTAGATAACTAGATGTTATCCAGAGGTAAAACATTACCCAATGGAACAAGAGTGGTCACATGTTGATGTAGGAGGAAGTCAATGTACTGTGCACAGTGGTCATAGATGGCAGGGTTTAAGATGTGTAGTAGTATTGCTTACTGCTAATTTGGTTTTAATGAATTGAGCTGCAGTTTTGCCTGGTCAGCTGTCTAGCACAACACAACAAAACACAACACAACACAACACATGGACCATGGCATCTTCTGTTTGACCTCATGAATGACAAGACTAAAACTTCAGCTGCCATGTTTAGATTTTGGTTTCTGGCTATTTCTCCACCGAAAATAGACTGAACAGATATGCTCCTTTCCAAGCAACATCCTGCTTTGAGCTCAAAAAATGACACATATTCACTCACACATTGGTACTACTTCCCGGTAAAACCACAGTTTGGGGTTTCACAGTGTGCGATTGTGGCCAGCTTAGGATCGTCTCAGACATGTATTTAAAGTCATGAACGATGGTCAGCTGTCTTGGGCCATTCAGCGTGACAGGGTTGAGCCTTCAGCCGCCTTCCTAGCTGTTGTGATGCTTCCCTAAAGTCAGCCATCATCTTTCGCTTGTTCCACCGTTGAGGTCTTGGTGAAGTCATGGAGTCATCCATGGAATCGTAGGCTTGGACCAAGTTCGAGCAGTGTCAGAGAATTTGATCATGTGGTGTGGTCGGTGATCAGACATTAAAAACTACAGCTATGACACCATCCTGGTGAGTAACCAATAGCAGCGTGGCAGAAAATGATGTCATCTTTATGTGTTTATTCTGGGTAATCAATGAACACCATCTGCTAGTCTAAAATACCTGTGCGCAAACACTTTCATGAAAAATGGCTGAAGATGTTATTGCACGAAATTGTCAACCAACGTTGTCCTCTTCTGCCAAGCCAAGACTGGATCCAAATCCTCCTTTTTTTTTATGCAGAGGCAAAAAAATGGATGCCATTAATGCAACTGTGTGTTTATTTCTGCGAGACCACTTTGAATGTTCCCGGGTTACCTTTTTGTGGCGAGCATTGCCAGCTTGCCGTCAGCCGGCATAGGTAGCGTCAACCAATCATCCAATCAATCAATCATGTGACAGACAGCAGACTCACTTCAACTCGTACAGTCTGACAAGGGGGGTGTATCAAGGTTTTACCTTTTTCCTGTCATACAATATGACATGCTATAAACGGGCAAAATGGCCAAAATCGCAGTGTCGGTGGGAGCCTTTCGGGAACGGAGAGGAGTACTCATTCACACTCCCCAATCACATTTTCCACACCAGTCCAGGGATTTGAACCAGGATCCCTCAAGTGGCAAGTGCTAACCTTGTGGCTTCAGCTGCTGCCTGTTTCAGTGAAAGAGACAAACTTGAGCTGTGTGCTTATTTACAGCTTGTTTGAATGGAAGAATCATATCGAAAACATTGCATTTGTTCACAGTAAGTCCCAATTAGTTTGTCAGTGAAATGGCTTTTGCTGTTTTTCTCTGTGTGTAATCCCACATTATTACACCATGACCATCCTGTTATCTAGCTTTGGGCTAGATAAAGATATAACAGGAAAGTAATTTCTCCTTTCAAAATTATTGAGGTAACACATGGGCTATTATAGCCTATCGGGAAGTGCTCAGCTCTTTAAGAATCTTCTTATTCTTTAGGTTCAAATTCATTTGGACATAGTGAGATGAATTAGTCCCAGTGGAAAGTCTCCCTTACGTCCATACTTCACCACTGGCTCATCAGTTTGAGTTTGAGCTTTCCTTGATCTTAATAAGCATGGCTGGCAAACATAAGAGCAAACACAGATGAAGAGTCAGAAGAAGACGGTAGAAAAGAAAAAAGGAAGTCTGCAAAGCGGTGTCCCTCCTGGGCCTTTGGCCTAAAATACTCCCGGTCGAGTAGCTCGTCCGCGCCACTCTGTCAGAATTAGAAGCACCGCTTCATCCCAACACAGGTTAGCAATGTCCGAGTGCCGTAGCCCCCGGTGGGAAGGCTCTTATAAGACAAGGAGACGGATTTAACTGGTGGCAAGGAGCGAAGGATTGGAAAGGAAAACAGTCTTTCAGCTTCAGGTCTATTTGTCGTCCCTCTTTGTCTCATCTACACTGGATTTTTTTTCCCCGTGTGCGTGTATGTGTGTGTTAATCTGATACTACTTTCTACTGCTAATACATATTCTGGGTAGGGAACTTCAAGTATGGGCTGCTAACGAGTACATAAAAGATCAAGACATCATTGACATTTTAAATTTACATTTCCAGCCTGAAGATGATGGTCTGCCAAAGATTGGGGTAAAATGAGTGCAAAACTTGTAAACGAGTATTTCAGTCTAATCAAACCAATATAGAGACACCGTATAAGTTAATTCATTTATTGATTAATCATTATTTGAGTCAAAAAATGGTCGAAACGAAGCATTTTACTTCCATTTGGTGAGACACGTGTGCATTTTGGTATTGGATTTATGTTTTTTAGGAAAATTACCTTCTTGTCCATGTGTGTACTTGTACACATCCCACTGAATTTCTTTTTTTTGTTGGATTGTTTCCCCCTTTTCCCCCCAATTGTATCCAGCCAATTACCCCACTCTTCTGAGCCGTCCCAATCTCTGCTTCACCCCCTCTGCTGATCCAGGGAGGGCTGCAGACTACCACATGCCTCCTCCGATACATGTGGAGTCACCTATCACTTCTTTTCACCTGACAGTGAGGAGTTTTGCCAGGAGGAAATAGCGCATGGGAGGATCACGCTATTCCCCCCAGTTCCCCCTCCCCCCTGAACAGGCGCCCCGACCGACCAGAGGAGGCGCTAGTGCAGCAACCAGGACACATACCCACATCCAGCTTCCCGCCCGCAGTCACAGCCAATTGTGTCTGTAGGGACACCCAACCAAGCCGGCGGTAACACGGGGATTCAAACCGCCAATCCCCGTGTTGGTAGGCAAAAGAATAGACCGCCGTGCCACCCGGATGCCTCTCCCCAATTGAGCTTCTTGCATGTTTGTACGTAGCATGTAGTTACTACCTGTGTGATTGTGTCTTATATGCTGGAGTATTTGTGTACATGTAAGTATTTTATGTACCGCAGTGGCAATAATTTCCTCAAAGACATTAACCTACCTACCTGCCTACATACCAAACTACCTACCAACCATTGCAGTAGCAACAGCATAAGTAACATGGTTGTCATTAACATACAATAAGAACATTATAGAATAGGGCACAGAGTGTCTCGTTTGGCTGAATCAGAGGAGTTGAGTGAACATTCAAACACATAAATATATGTCGATTCCTTTGTGCTTTTTGCAGATGAGCAGAGGAAAGACAAATACACCGCCACGAGAGGACTCTGCAAATACCGCTGAGAGTCACTCAGAGATGAAAATACTACACAAAATGGCAACAGAACAGCCAAGCCTGTCAGCATTTCGATAGCTCAACCTAAGAACCGCTCTGTTTTTCTTTCTCTTGCTCCCCATCCCCCCACCCTCTATGTCAAACACCATACAGACCCCACCTTTCAAAGGTTAGCCCGATAAAGAGCATGCAGCCAGACTGACAAAGCTTGAAATGTCAAAATGGTTAGAAAGTGTTTGTCTTTTTTGTTTTATTATTGTTTTTTTTCTCATACTGTAGTTCGGAAGATTAATGGAGGGGCATGTTTTAATGGGCTTCACTTCAGTAAACTGGGGGAGATAAAGGAATGGGGGGGGGTCTCAGATCTGTGAACTGAGAAATAGGCTGATCTCTTGGGTCCCTCGTTGGTCTACATTGGAGTATTGAGATCAGGCCAGTGAGATTGTGAGTTAAGTGGGCAGAAATTGTCACACTGTCATACATATACACACACACACACACATGCATGCACACACGCTCACACGCTCACACACACACACACACACACACACACACACACACACACACACACACACACACACACACTCACTCTTTGGGTTGTCCATTGTGTCCAATGATGACTGCTACTTTTGTTTGTTATGAGTCCTTTGGTTGCTGTAAAGTCCAGTGCAGGATGCACACTCTTCCACAGGCAGTGCACATCAAGGCACTGGCAGAGGGTGGTGTGGGATTAAATGCAGCCATAGATTTGTGTCTCCTGCATGTCTTTGCCAGGTGTTTTTCCTCCCTTTTTTTCAAGCTTCATGCCTTCATGAGATAGACGGCACCAGTTGGGTCAATCAGCGGCTGCTGTCTCTAGTGTGCCAGGGTGGAGACCACATTTCTTAAGGAAGACCTTCAGCTGCTCTTTGAACCTCTTTTTTGGTCCACTGGTTGAGTGGTGTCCTAGCCTCAGCTTGGCATAGAGGACTTTTCGAGGGTATACCCTTCACAGCAGCTGTAAGGGTGGCTAGCAGTGCTGCTGGAGTGTGTGCCACAAGAGCACAGTGGTCAGCATACTGTAGCTCAAGTATGCGCACTGACTTGAGCTTTGTGGTGGCTTGGAACCCTCTGATGTCAAAGAAATTCCTATCCAGATGGAAATCAAGTCACCCCCCTCTCTGCCTCTATGTCCTTGTGCAGGAGAGCTGTTACGCAGAGGAGAAAGATGTTAAAAAGCACTGGTGCAAGCACACAGCCTTGTCTCATGCCTATGCCAGCACAAAATGCCTCAGACTTGGTTCCACTCACTATAACCTCAGCACTTGTCTTTTCATGAAATTGAGGCAAGATGTTGACAAATTTTGTGGGGCAGCCATAATGCAGGAGGACCTCCCAAAGAAGGTCATGGCCTTCTGTTTCAAAGGCCTTTGAAAGGGCCACGAAGGCAATGAACAGGTTCTGCTTCTGTTCTCGACACTTTTCCTGCAGCATTCATGCAGTGAAGATCATGTCCAAAGTGCTTATGTTTTTCCTGAAGCCACACTGGGATTCTGGAAGGAGCCCCTTGGTGATGTTGTCAACTAGCCTGCAGGGCATGAATTTTGCCAGTACTTTGCTAGCCACTGCAATGAGTGATATTTCCCTGCTGTTCCCGCACAGATTTTTATCAACTTTGTTCTTGTAGAGGGTGATGACGTTTGCATCACTCCACTGATGAGGGACACATTCCTGCTTCCACACCTTGGCAATAAACAGGTAAACTGCTTGTGTGCAGAAGTAGCCTCCTTGTCTTAGAATTTCAGCAGGGATAGAATCAGGACCTGGGCTTTTGTTGTTCTTCAGTGATCTGATGGCTGAGAAGACTTCTCCAAAAGATGGTGGTGCATCATCAAGGATGGAGGGAGGTATCCACTGTGTTGGAGTGATTGAGGAGTTCTTTGAAGTGTTCTCTCCATTGTTGAGTGATCTTGACCTGGTCCTTTATGAGGGTGGATCCATCAGCACATCTAATAGGACAGGCAGAGCAGCTTCTTGGCCCACAGATGTTTTTTTATAAAACTGCATGTCATGCTTGTCTGCACAGTTTTGAATTTCTTGAGCTTTAGAAACCCACCACACATTCTGCAGGCATCGCAGTGACTACTGGACTATCTTCCTTTGCTGTTGCCATTCCTGCTTTAGTGGCTGTGAGGCAGGGTGATCAAGGCTAGTTTTGTGTGCTCTACGCATACTGTCCAGAAAAGTGCCGATGTGTGTGGCATTTGCATCAAATCAGTCCTTGTGCTTTTGATGCTATAGCCAATGGTCTGGGTCACTGATTCATATAGCAGGGTGCTGATGGTAGTCAAATTTTTTGTTAATGGATTCTTCATACTTCAGCAGGAGCTCAGTGTCTCCAAGCTTTTCTGCTAGAACACACTGTAGGATGTTGCGTACCTCTGCATCTCTGAGTTTAGTGCGATGTAGTCTATTTTTGGTGAACATTTTAAGGTGGACCGCTGGGCGTACCATGAGATGGAGTTTGGCTACTATCATTCAGTGGTCTGTATCTCACACACACACACACACACACACACACACACACACACACACACACACACACACACACACACACACACACACACACACACATACACACACACACTCATGCTCATATGCAAGCTCATAAACACACACACAAAGATTTATGCGCCCAAATTTAAACTCCTTGTCCACACACTGTATGCATGATTGCATGCGTGCACATTCATCAACACAGTCCTAATCAGGGACGCATTTGAGCAGATAAGGGTACAAAACACACACACACACACATACGGAAACAAACATGTCGCAAATGCATACACACGCATAAACACAGATGCGGAATCGGATCCCACACACACAGTGCCAGATGCACTGGCAGCCGCACAGTGTCTGTGTGTCTGACTACATAGAGAGAAAATGGTTTTAACCTTCATGCCTACTCGATTGTCACCGCTCTGTAAATGTCACTCCATCTGCTTTCCTGCCTGTCTCTCTTCCTTTCTCTTGCGTGCGTCCCCTTTCTCTCGCTCTCTCTCTTTCTCATCCTGCCCTTCGCTCTCTTTCACTTTCATCTCCCCTCATCTGCTCACGTTGTTCCTTTCCCCCTTTTATTCTTGTGACGTCTTTATTTCTTTTTCTTTCCCTCTCTGCTCATCCTATTTTCTTTATCTCTCTCTCTCTCTCTCACTATCTCATCTACGCCCCCTTTGTTTTTCTCTATTTCCCAACCTCCATTTCTCTCTCATCCTTCTCAGTCTCTCTGTCCTCCCTTGGCTCTACCCCTCTTCACCCTCCCCTCTCCTGCTCTCTCCCTCCTCTCTTCGACAGTTTTTTGCAGTCAAAACACTTGGTTTTCACCTCTGCTTCTGTAGTGATATGAATATCTTTCCTCCATCACACCTGTTCCCGTTTGTCTCCGGATTACGCCCCGTCCTCTCACTTTCTCGACACTTTTTCTTTTCCACGCCACTTCCATACTCTCCTTAACACTCCTCTCCTCCTTTTCCTCCTCCTACCCCTCCTCCTATATGCCTGTTTCCCAATCTCTATATTAAGAAACCCAACTCACTCGCTCTCATTTACCGGGCGCACAAATAGCAATCAAAGAGCCTTAATTCACCAGCCCCCTCTTTGTCTTCCTGTCTCCCTGTGCACAGCTTGCTTCATCTTTCTCCCTCAGGAAACTCACCCATTCGGGCACTCTCTCTCTCTCTTTCACACACACATATGAATGCTCTCTCTCTCTCTCTCTCTCTCTCTCTCTCTCTCTCTCTCTCTCTCTCTCTCTCTCTCTCTCTCTCTCTCTCTCTCTCTCTCTCTCTCTCACACACACACACACACACACACATATGAATGTTCTCTCTCTCTTTCTCTTTCTCTCTCCCTCACACACACATATGAATGCTCTCTCTCTCTCTCTCTCTCTCTCTCTCTCACACACACATATGAATGCTCTCTCTTTCTCTCTCCCTCTCACACACACATATGAATGCTCTCTCTCTCTCTCTCCCTCTCTCTCTCTCACACACACATATGAATGCTCTCTCTCTCTCCCTCTCTCTCTCTCACACACACATATGAATGCTCTCTCTCTCTCTCCCTCTCTCTCTCTCACACACATGAATGCTCTCTCTCTTTCTCTCTCTCTCACACACATGAATGTTCTCTCTCTCCCTCTCACACACACATATGAATGCTCTCTCTCTTTCTCTCTCTCACACACACATGAATGTTCGCTCTCTCTCTCTCTCTCTCTCTCTCTCTCTCTCTCTCTCTCTCTCTCTCTCTCTCTCTCACACACACACACACGAATGCACTCTCTCGCTCTCACACACACACACATATGAATGCCCTCTCGCACACGCTCTCTCTCTCTCACGCTCTCACACACACACACACACACACACACACACACATATGCTGTCTATCTCACACACACCCACGCTCTCTCTCGCTCTCTCTCTCTCTCACACACACACACAAATAAATGCGCTCTCTCTCTTTCCGTATAGAGGACCCTGTGAGCATAGCCCCCCCTCCCCCCCGCCACTCCATCCTTGTCTCTCTCTTGTCTTCTCGGTTCGCTCTCTTCAGCCGGGTCGGATCGATAATTCTAAGGCTGTCTGTTGAAGGCTCGAAAATGAGGCACAGAGGGAGCGAGAGGAGAGAGATGAGGAGAGAGACGGAGAGAGCAAGAGAGGGAGAAAAAGGGAGAACAGCAAGAGCAAAGGGAGAAAGACAGAGAGGAGGAGACAGGCAGAGGGAGGTGGAAGAAGAGGGGGACAAAGATAAACACAGAGGCGTAGAAAGAAAAGGGGGAAAAAAAGAGAGAGAAGGCAGAGTTGGAGGCAGGTGTAACAGAAAAGGGATGAAGGAAGTGAAAGGTGGAGGCAAAAGAAAGAGGGAGAGTGTGTGATGGGGAGGGCTGGATTTTGAAAGGGGAACAGGTGAACAACAGAGACGAAGAGAGCCGGAGAGAAGGGAAGATAGAAGACACATTGACAGAGAAGAGAGAAAGAAAGCAGCATGTTTGACTACAATATTGGTTCTCAACCTGGGGGTCGGGACCTCAAAGGGGGTCACGAGATAATTTCCGGGGGTCGCCAAATGGTTATGGAGAAAAAACATAAAAGAACATATTTTCGGCTGGGGAATGGTGTTTGCATTACATCACCTGCACCAGTGATATTATTTGCCTTAGAACAGATTTTATCGAGTGTGTTTGTGAGTGTCAAAGTGTGCGCACACGAGGTGCCGTTATTTCAATAAATCTAAAAACACGAATTAAAGCCGAAATCGAATTAGTTGTTGTTCTATCTGTGGGTAAATCAATGGTCTCCCTGCGTGAGTTTGGTATCTTTCATATTATAATTCAGTAATCCCTGAACAGTCTTGGGCAGACAGTTTATAAGCGATCAATGTGTTTGCACCGGGGAGTTGTGAGTTAAATGTCCCTGTGCTACAGGGGGTCTCAAACACCAACCTGATTATTCTGAAGGGTCACAACTAGAAAAGGTTGAGAACAACTGGACAACGTAATTAAAACCCAGAACAAAACAGTGGTATAGTAAAATGTCTGAATTGGCCTTCAGCAGAGGGAAATGGGTTATTTTTTTACATTTATTTCTGATTTTTTCCCCTTTTTTTCCTCCAAATTTAGTAGCCAATTGATCCCTATTCTAGATCAAACACCCACCCTCATACTGTATGCGTTCGCCAACTGTATCTCTCCGACTGGAAGTGTCGAAGGAACTGCCTCGCCACCTCCGTGACAAGGCGAACCAAGTCAACGCCTGTTTTCCCGGCACACACAGAGATGCATATCATGTGACGAACACAAGCCGACTCCTCCCACCTCCCGAAGCAGCATTTGCCAATGTTGCTGCTTCACTGACTCCGGCCATAGTCGGATCTGGCGAGACCGAGGCGCGAACCCCGGTCCCCAGTGGGCAACTACATCGACACAAAGCCGATGCTTAGACCACTGCACCACCGCGGAGGCTGGAAATGGGCTATTTAAGTTATAGAAACAACATAAACATACACACCACATGACACCCTTAGACAACATATGATCTCTATGGAGTAGATAGCCAAAGTCCACAGACTTTATAGTTTTCTTGTTTTTATTCCCTTGAGTTAAAAAAAACCTTAAATCTGCTATTCTTTAAATTCATTTGGGTATAATAATCAGCAAAATAAAGGTAAAACTTGAGGCCCCTAATTTCTGAGAATAGAAATAGAAAAACAAAATCCTTGTCTACATGAGGTCAGCCAACTAAGTGCCCAGCTGGTTCAGGCCTGATTAAAAACATTTATTGCATATCTTGCCCTTCCTGTCACGCTCCCTTTTCACATCAAATAAGGGCAAAAATTTCCCCACAAAATAGTGTTTTGCATGTGTGCACTGCCTGTGTAGCTGCTGTATTTAATACCATTTACAGTTAACTAATCACATTGCAAAGCATGCTAAAGGCTCATTTACCGTCGCTAGTAATCGGCAAAAGTGGCACAAATTAGATTAATTAAAGTCATGATTTCAATCCAGGTTTCAGTGCGGTGTGTGTCACTGTGCTGAGACAACCACAGTTAACAGGGAGTTGACAAAAGATCTTTGAGATCGAAGTATGATGGATGGCGCTTATGGCGGAAGATCGCCAGGGACACTAGCAAGACGCTGACAGCTACCTTAAAACAAGTGTATGATAGGCAAGCCGCTAAAAACAGCATCATCCTGCTGCAAGACTGTTTTAGGTTCAGTAACGCCTGTGGGTTTTGAATATACAAAAATAGTACATACAAAACAAAAACACAAGTGTGAGGGATGACGATGCTGCTGTGTGCCGATTGCTAATACCAAATTAGCAATAGGTAATTATTAAACTTACTTGGCAGTATAAGAGCAACTTTGTTTGGTGATGACATCATCTTCAGCCTCAACTATTCTCAACTTTTTCTTAGTGTTGTCATCAATAGTGATCCATATTTTCCCATCTTGTCAGTATCATTTAACAGCATACGTAATGCCTTCCTGTTGGCCTCCTAAAGAAAAGTTTTCTGACCATCAGAAACTATCTCTTATAACTTGGGGCAGCGGGCCAAGTGGTATTGGCATCGCTGTACTGGAGGATAGTAAAATGGCTGAGATAGCAAAAATAACTAAGGATGGGCAGAGTTTAGGATCGGTCAATTAAGCACATAGCCAAGCCAACCAAGGACAGCGGGAAAGTCACCATCTTGAAAAAGGTGCAGTCACAACATGGATCTTAATCCGTTGGAAAATCTATTAACCCGACCTGAGGAGATATGGGCATAGAAAGGGCCTTTAGTTTCTTGTGACTTTGAACTCTGCACAGAATAATGAAAAAAAAAATCCTTAATACAGAAATGCTTAGCTGGCACAGACTTCTCTAAACAGACCTACTCCTTTTGTGTGCCTCAACTAAGTGATTATAGATGGTACAAACTTAGACAACGTAGTATTTTAGTATTGCATTTTAAATTCAACAGCAGAAATATTAAACCTTTTGTTTTATCTTTTTTTATCTGGTTAATACATATAGTAAAGAATAACACACTTGACTCAGTTGGTTCTTGTCTGGGTGCTGGAGCCTCAAAGTGAATATCAAAAGACTGAAAACATGGACGGCACACCAATTGAATAATTTATTGCTGCATGGTTTCATTTGGTTATGCATCTAAATGAAACTGAGAAGCATTCAATATGTTTTGTTTTAGGCCTTAAGGCAATAAATATTTTGGAGGCTGTGAAGACCATTTCTTTATGCATGCTCAATAATTCAGGTAAGGAAATCACAGAAGGTTGAATCAGTTCATCTTGACACAACATTTCATCACTCATCTAAGTGACTTAGGGAGGATTGCCATGACTTGTACATCCGGGAAACTAAACAGACGCTGGCCAAGAGGATGGCACAGCGTAGAGGAGCAAACACGTCAGGTCAGGACTCTGCAGTCTACACCCATCTACAGGCCAGTGGCCACTCTTTCAAGGATGGGAATGTGAACATCCTTGATAGGGAGGAACGCTGGTTTGAACGGGGCCATCTATGTGAAGAGGGAATTACCGTCCCTGAACTGGGGGGGGGGGGGGGTTAAGTGTACATCTGTCACCATCTTACAATGCTGTGATTGCAACCATTCCCAAATCCTCTGTGAATAGTACACATGGCCAATGTAACTCTAGTTAATGGTCACAGCCATTTGCATATGTAACCGATCATTGGTTTCGGTCGTTATGCCACTGTGTTTATAAGAGTGGGGATACCTGCAGTCAGTTTAGACTGAGGAGGTCACTTATGCCCCTTTTCCACTACATGGTACCAGCTTCACTCCACTTGACTTTTTTGTTTTCCATTACTGGAAAGTACCGGCATTTTGGTAACTGTTACCACTTTTCCAATACCACCTTTGTCGAGGTTCCAAAAAAAAACTGGAGCGGGTACCAAAATTAATGCAGACCAGCTACACTGAGGGGGTACTGTTACGGTAATGGAAAACAACACTCTGCGAGTTGAGTCGAGTCGAGTCGAGTCGAGTTGAGCGGTACCATGTAGTGGAAAAGGGGCATTAGATGAGTGATGAAACATATCTGTCAATAAACATTGTGTCCAGATGAACTGATTCAACTTGTGTAATGTGCAGACTATTGATAGTCACAGTGTATACATAAGCTAATACAACAACACATAAAATGAGGACATAAAATGAACTGATTCAACTTTCTGTGATTTCCTTACCTGAATTACTGAGCATACATAAAGGCATAAAATAAGGATGTTTTACTGTTATTTATTTATTTTCAAACCCCACGCACTAACTTTAACCTTTAATCTAAATCTTAATCACTTTTCTTTTTTCTCTTTGACCCTTATTTTCTGGCTCACATGCCACGGCTACACATTGCTTAAAAATCTTTATTTTTAGCTCACCAAAAATCCCGCCAAAACAGGATTAGTGCAGTTGGAATTGGTTCAGAAGGATTTCTCGCCATCTTTATGTATGCCAGTTGTGGAGGCTTCAAAATAGAGCCGAGCGCAGTAAAGATATAAATAACCTTGCGAGCCAAAAGCACACCAGCCACTGAGCCGCTCTATTTCACAAAAGCACAAGGCAGAAAAGTAAGAATTGAATATTTGCAATGACCATTTGAATATGTTTTCCTTATAAAATAGGACATTAGCAAGATAAGTGGAAAAAGCCTGAAGTAACGAGCTACTAGTGAGATGTGGCTTCTATCTATCTATCTATCTATCTATCTATCTATCTATCTATCTATCTATCTATCTATCTATCTATCTATCTATCTATCTATCTATCTGTCTATGTGTCTGTCTGTCTGTCTGTCTGTCTGTCTATCCATCCATCCATCCATCTATCTATCTATCTAGACACCTTACTACCTGTGCATTTCCCCCTGCTTTTTCTCCCCCAATTGCATCCGGCCAATTACCCCACTCTTCCGAGCCATCCCGGTCGCTGCTCCACCCCTTCTACCGTTCCGAGGAGGGCTGCAGACTACCACGTCTGCTACGATACATGTGGAGTCGCCAGCCGCTTCTTTTCACCTGACAGTGAGGAGTTTCACCAGGGGGACACAGCACGTGGGAGGATCATGCTATTACCCCCAGTTCCCCCTCCCCCCTGAACAGGTGCCCCGACCAACCAGAGGAGGCGCTAGTGCGGCGACCAGGAAACATGCCCACATCCGGTCCCCCACCCGCAGACATGGCCCCAATTGTGTCTGCACGGATGCCCGACCAAGCCGGAGGTAACATGGGGACTTGAACCGGTGATCCCCGTTGCCTGTGTATTTTAACAGCGAGCTCTAAACTTTTATGCTATTTCTTGACCTTTGTACAAACATACACATAGACACACTGATAGACACACACACATGCACTTACAAATGCATACCAATATCATGCAGTACCAGCCCATTTTTAAATATATATGTGTTAAACTGGTTGCAAACAAGAATCAACACTCCATCTTTTTATACTGTTAAAGAGTGTAAAAAAATTAAAATCTGATGACTCATATCATAGTCCTGGACAGAGAACTGCAATAAACAATCTTAGACTAAATCTGACAAAGTTTTTCTCATCTTAATCATTTAACATGACATTGTAAATGGTAAGTAAAGGTGATATATTACAATTAAAAATGCACATCACGTAAATATTGGGATCGAAGTATAAGCTTGTAATGGTAGTATTAACAGGCGGAGAACTATAACGCTCAATAATAATTGGGCCAGCCTTACCCAACCTATATCGACGCACTAACTTTAATATGTGCAATATGCCTATAGTGATAATGAAGTTTATTTCATCTCATATTTGGACCCTACAAGGTAATATGATTGCCTATAAGACATGAAAACACCTCACGCATGGAGCAAGCAAGCCAACCAACCAGTGGTTTCCCTTTCCAAGGAGTGACCCTCTTGTCTGACCTCAAAGTGGTTCCCATTAGGGTCGACTACATCACAGGTCCCTTTGCCTGTGTGACTCAGGACGTAGCTTCCTGGTTGGCTGCTGCAGGAGAAACTCTCTGGGGTAGGGGTCATGGTGGGGTCAGAAAGCAGCACGCATTTCCCATCCCCCTAAATCTGTAGCCGTCATGCACTGCACACAAAAACACACCCAAACAAATCGCCACTGCCTTCCAGTTTTCAATTGTGGTCTCACATGCACTACACAGACACACAGCCATGTGATTGAGAGAGTGTTCATGTGTAATGATGAGGCAGCAGATTGGCCACCTTCTGTCTCCCCTGCTGTGACTTACCCCATCAGCCACACACACAGCATGGGGCATCTTGGACCTGATGGCCTGAGTAAATCATAGGGGACTCATAGCCAATGCTCTGTCCCTCTATCTTTCAGGTCCATTTTGGTTTATGAATATCTATCTATCTATCTATCTATCTATCTATCTATCTATCTATCTATCTATCTATCTATCTATCTATCTATCTATCTATCTATCTATCTATCTATCTATCTATCTATCAACCATCAATGGTGTTGATAAAAGTGTTCAACAAATGAGGAGTGGAATATTAAGGTATCACTGGAGCCATCTCATGACAGGGCGTGAGCCACAGAATGTTCTGCTTGACTATCTCTAGCACTGAACTACAGGGAAATGGGCGGGGGGTACCATCACATTGATTCTAGCTACTCATCTATGGAGTGCTCTCACACTGCTCACACCCACAAGCATGCCAATGTCTACACACACACACACACACACACACACACACACACACACACAGACTCAATGTCGTGCTTATGTATGGACACACAATCCTGTGTGTATCTCTGGTGCAATTTCTTAGCACTGACACAAAGACACAGTCTCTCCCTCTCTCTCCCACTGACATGCACACAGAAACACATGCACACTGGTTCTGAATAGCTCTGAGCAAGCGCCAATCATTCATCACTGAAGCTCACTTACAAACTGTCAGACACGCTCCCATTTACTCATAGATCACGCCGGACTGGCGTGCATCTCCCAAATGAGCTCCCCAAAAGCTACTCCGTCTTACCCTGTTTCATCACACAAACGGCCTATCACAGCTCCGAAAATACACTTACACCGACCCGCGCGCTCAAAAACACAAACGTATTTACTCAGATTCGTTCTCTTCATACCAAATTCTGAGTCACACAAAAAAGGTAAACAGATTCAGTGGCTATAGATAACATATCGTATACAATCATATGGATTTTTTGAATTTGCGTGCGTGTTAATTAAGCAGGACAATGGTGAGAAAATAATATATGTGCCCAGTCAGTCCTGCATAGATAAAGGGTTGAAAACATACACCTGTATATATAAGCCATCTCCCTATGGCAAATGCGTTGCCAGGGGAGGTCAATGGATTTGATTGTATCTATGGGCAATGGTCACTTCAGTGTCTCTGACACAGCCAGTAGAACAGCATTGGGGGTGGACGGGTGGGTTAGGGGGACTATGGATTGGTCTCTGACCGTCCATCTGTCACTGTCACGCCTTATCTTGGATGCCACCAGGCCGATTTTAATGAAACATTAAGGAATGATGCATCTTTACACTGCACTGTGACGTTTACAGAAGAACGATCGGCCCAACGTGGCGCCCCCAGCAGGTCAAAAATATTCCAAACGATAAACAAACACCACTTTCTCACCCTTGCAATTAGAGCCTTGGAATCTGGTACACATGTGCATTTCCCCCCACCTGGACATTTTTTCCCCCCACTTGGAGCATCAAGCATCACCCATTCGTATTTTCCTCTTATTTACATAATGTTTTTGCACGTTGCACTGCCATGGGCGGCACGGTGGCCCAGTGGTTAACCCTGTTGCCTCACAGCAAGAAGGTCCTGGGTTCAAACCGTAGGCCGCCCCATATCCTTTCTGTGTGGAGTCTGCATGTTCTCCTCGTGGGTTCATTGTAAGAATAGTTTGTTGTAAGGATACAATGCAGAATAAAGTGGCTTTCATTCTTTCATTGTCAATAAAGAGGATCGCTGCATCATTCGTGGGGGGATGACGTGTTTACTGTTGCACTGTTGACTTCAGCTTACTTTTCTCCCCTCTAATCAGCTTGCAAGTAAGCTCAGCTGAGTGTAAAGTCGCAGTTTGTGTCTGAGACTGGTAACTTGCATCAGTACCACAGGCAAAGTCCTCTGCACTCTGCTCTATTGTAGCCCTCTTCTGTGTCGTCTCCATATAGTAGACCATATAAATAGCGGTTGTCCCTTATCATTACCAGCAAGTTCTCTCGATAACCAAATTTGGATCTGGACAGCGTTAGAATACCTCAGGATGTCAATAACTGGTCAAAATATGGCAAGTTTTTTTCAGGCAAGTTTTTTCTAAACCGGTTAGAAAATGAAATTTACTGACCTGTTTGTACTGAACAGCCTAAAATATCTGTGGTCCTGGGCTAAGACTTTCCATATTCCTTCATGTCCCCTGGCAATGCATTTGCCCTCCAAAGATGGCTAGAGACAGAAAAAGAAGTATTCATAAAGACTGCATACGCAGTCCAATGTATACATTAACACGTGAGCTATTAGGGGTTTGTTCTCTCTCTCTCTCTCTCTCTCTCTCTCTCTCTCTCTCTCTCTCTCTCTTTCCTTCTCCCACTTCTGTCTGTCTTTATACTCATTACTGCATCTTGTGCAGTAAAGAGTATAGTGCATTAGTGTTTATGTGGCGTGCACGTAATGATATGTATGCTCGTGTATCTCGGATGCCTGTATGCATACGCGTGTATGTCGATCTCTCTGCTTCTGTCCATATGCAATGGTGCTGTGCGTGTGTGTTTCTATATGTGTGTGTGTGTGTGTGTGAGAGAGAGAGAGTGTGTGTGCATGCGTGTGTGGCCGTTGGGAGAATTGGAGCTGAAGTAAAACCTTACGTAACCAGCTTCAAAGTGAGCTGCAGCCAGCCAGCCCATGCAATACAAACACAGCAAAATGCAAGGAGAGAGGGAAAAAAAGAGATGTTCAGAGAGAGGGGAGGATAACAGAAAGAAAATATTCCGAGAAGAGAGGGTGTAAACAACTCAAGGTCTGAAATATTTCCTCAGCAGCCACTTTAAGGCATATTGCGCAGGAGATTAATTTTCAAAGACATAAAAAAAAAAAATCCCCGAGACAAACCTTTAATTGCAGTTTAGTGTTTTTCAATGTGCCATGATATCGTCTTTCACTGCATTTTTTTTTTTTTGCACAGGATGTTTTCTCACTTCTGAATAAATATCCCGAACTTCCCTTCTGACTGCGATGGACTTCATAATGTAATGTGGGGATTCAATGATTTGCTGGTTTTTTTCTTTCGTCTGTGGGAGGCGGGGGCAGCAGTCCATCAAAAATAGATGTGCTCCCACCTGCTGCTGTTCACTGGGTTGAAAAAGAGGAACGCGTCAAGAAACCCTCAAACGCCGCTTGTACAGCCAGATTCCTCACATCAACCAACATAATGACCCATTATTACACATTTACAGTGTGATATTGCTGCAAAAATGCTTTTTTCTCTCTTGATATGTGGGCCTTAGAGCCTATTTTCCAGGAAAGGAGATTTCTTTGAATGAACAGTTGACTATTTGAACTTTTTGAACTACATAACATCCATCGATCCATTATCCAAACTGCTTATCCTACTCGGGGTTGCGGGATGCTGGAGCCGATCCCAGCAGCCATTGGGCGGCGGGCAGGTGGACACCCTGGACAGGCCGCCAGGCCATCACAGGGCCGACACACCTACACGGCATTATATTTGTGCCTCATTTCTGAGCGAGCGACGGGAGATTTGGAGCACAGAAAAATATGTTTTGCGAGCACATAAATAATATTTTGAGGGGAAATGATATGCAAGCAAAAAACAAAAAAAAATCTTCTGAGCAAACAAAAATCCATACTGTGCTCAATACATGTATTTGCATGCTTGCTATTATCCATATGAACGTAGAGTGAAAACCCCTTTCACTCAGTTTTACTCATATGCCCTCTCGTAAACTCTTGCTCAGTGCGCTAGCAGACCACTACTGACTCTCTCTCTCTCTCTCTCTCTCTCTCTCTCTCTCTCCCTCTCTCTCTCTCTCTCTCTCTCTCTCTCTCTCTCTCTCTCTCTCTCTCTCTCTCTCTCTCTCTCTCACACAACCTCTCCATTCTGTGCATGCTCAACTTTGTCTGCACACTCGCTCTACCTGGCACAGCGTTACAAATGTGCCACCACATAAACCAATGGGATAATTGGAGAAGGTTAATTCTGATTGGCTGTTTCATCTCCAATTAAATCGCCAGTAGAACTATCTAAAGCATCCCAGAATGATTATGAAAAAAATGATAACTGACTAGAGTAGAGTTGTTCGACTACAACCATGTTAAAACACATTTTCGGTCAGCATCTTTTTATTATGGACTTATATTAATATTACGGAAATGCCTTGTTAGTTTTGCTGTGGCCTATTGTTGCTGTTTTCACCATTTGGTTCTGTCATCTAATATCCCTCTCTTTCTTCTTCTTCGTATGGAAGTGTTGTGATTGCATTGGGTGACCCCTCCCAATGTTGTGTCCAGCCCTAATATCCTGTTTTACTCAGAAATACTTCACATTATGGAAGCAAGGGGGGTTGTTTCAAAAAAGATGACGATTGCGAGAGTTTGTTTTTAAAAAATCTCTCAATCAATCTTTTTCAGTCATCGTCATGATTCAACAACTCTAAAAAAAAAGTCTCTGAGAACTTATTGACAGAAAAATGCAGAAAACCGATGTTCACATGTTCAGAAAATATCAATGACAGACCACATTTTCAGAATTGGTATGTAAACCTCATGGACAAAATGTGAGGTGATATGAATTTTTCAACATGCAAAAAAAAAAAACAAACCTCAGACTCGGTGGCCTCTTGATTGCTTCTTTGGGATGTGATGTAACGTTTTCATCAAAGAATAAAAAGATTCACCAGTGGTGGCGGTCTGAAGAGAAAGGGGGGATGGGGAAGCGTTGAAATTTGGCTCATCACGCTGTCCCTGTCAACATGCCTGTGATACACTGTCTTCATCTGACTCTGTCCTTCTCGCTCTCTCTCCCTGCGTGTCTGTCTTCCTCTCTCTCTCTCTCTCGGATGGAGAAAGCCACAGTGCACTTCATTTAGAGCTGCTGTTGCCATGCACAGCACAGTGGAACAGAGCCATCTGAAAAGTAGAGGAGATGGCTTCACAAACTGAGCCATGTATTGTAACCTGTACACTAAGGTTACAGTCTTCTCTCTCTCTTTCTCTCTCTCTCTGTGTCTCTCTCTCTGTGTATGTCTGTTTCTCTCTCACTGTGTGTCTCTCTTTCTCCCTCCCCATCCATTTTTTAATTCACCAAAAACAGCCATTGGGCAGATGGAGATCAAATTACATTCACCTTTTACCTGCACTCCTCTGCACAATTAGCGTCACGCTCACTTGTCATTTCAAATTGACACACACCGCTGTTGTACTATGTAATTATGTACTCGCCTTGGGAATAGCACTTTGATTTACCACTAAATAATCACACCACACCACACCACACACACACACACACACACACATACACACACACACACACTGCATCTGCGCCCCATTTTATTCAGAACATATTTAACATGACTTTTAATATTACAGGGTCATTGTCTGTCGCAGCATGACAGGCCGTCTAATTGAAGGTGTCATTGTGTTTTGTCTGTTAATCCGAAGAGGTCTCCAGTTGACCAGTGTTGTGCGATAAGCCCTTTGAAAGGAGAGCTGGATGTGCTGGAGTAACATTATATCACATGTCCCAAGTATTTTCTGTACGCCTGCCCACACTTTACTGCAAACATGTTGCAGTTGCACTTCTGGGGGTTGAGTATCAGGACCCAGATCCATCATTTCCTCTTAGGTGTCCACTTCTTTTTTTCTCCAATTTTTCTGACCATTTTGGGGGGGGGGACAAAAGGGGTGGGGTCCTGTTCTTCAAACCACGGTAGCTCATTCCTTGTTCCTCCACAATACTTTTCTCCTCGCTTCCCCCCCCCCCGGAAGCTAAACACACAGAGCAAACCAGGTCGAAATAAGAGAAAGAGAGAGCAAGGAAGAGAGAGAGAGCGAGAGAGAGAGAGCGAGAGAGCTAGCTAAGACTGTAAACACCGGCAGCCGTTTTCCTCTGCAGGGGGAGAAGAGGGAATCACATCCAAACAGATCTATGGGGTTTTCTTTGATCTTGTGTCTTTTCTTGTGATAAATCTGTGTCTGTGATGCCTTTTGTTTTTGTTTTTGTACTCTTTTTAAAGGAAAAAAATACAAAACCAAATAAGCAAACATGAACTCTTTACTGATTTGTCTTTTTTGCTCTTGCTTCTTTTCTTTTTTTGATATTCTTTTTTTCCGTTTTTTGCCAGTAATCTTTTTTGAATTTTCTCTTTTCTCTTTTTCCCCCCTTTTTTTCTTAACCCTAGGTCCGCTCACAAAAAAACACGATGAATCTTCAATGAACAAGCCTCGAGACGAAGGTATTTTTGTTGCATGTTTTTCCTTTTTTCTTGTTTTGAAGTCTTTTTGGGGATATATATAATCTATATATCTACAGAGAGAGAGAGAGGTAGAGAGAAAGACCGGTAGGAACCAAGCCATACCAGTCAAACATCTTTTAGATGGGACTCGTGATATGAGATGCACACCAATGTGTAAGTTAACGTGTAGGTGTTAAACATTGCCAAAATCAAAGCTTTCTTTTCTGGGAAATTCAATTTATCCCTAAGTATGGATGGTCATATTACGTGTCATCTGCAGTCAACTGTGGGTTTTTTTCAGGGGTCCTTACATGGCTCTTAACCGGCTTGGGATAGACAAAGTCTAGGACACCATCATCTTTGCTGTGCCCTTGAAAATACATGGGCCGGCTAATAACATTGTTCTCCAAACAACACTGTTGTCGGGATTTTAAGCGGCAAAGCAGCTATTGAGACCAGCTTTACATAATAAGGTGCATTATCATTATGCCTCAATCCCGAGATCAAGGATGAAATTTCTGTTGAGTAAGGTCTTAGATAAATTAGGCTAGCCTTATTCCAAGTCAAGGATGATAACATCAAATTGCAAAAAAAGAAAATGAATTGGGCACGCCCAAGGACATTCGTGCCCTGCTCAGAGGATTTCAGTTTATTCGTCTACTAGAATAAGAAGGCAGAAGATGTAGATTGTTATTAATTTAGCTTGTACCTGCAGTACATTCGCTGTGGAAGTAATTTTATCTACGCTCTCATCTTTCTCCCTTGTTCTTTGGACTTGTTTCTTGGCGGAAAAAAAAAAGATCTCTGATGATATTTTGATACATATTTCTCTTTATGCTATTTTTGGGGTTGTGCGGGTGAATCTTTTTCTTCCTCTGAGATGGCCTTTGATTTGGGGTATTTTTGAAGTTGGCGTCGGTGGAAGATGGAGACGAGAGGATTTTCTTGGTGATCAAACGCACTGGCGCAGACACAACTTTTTCAGCTGCCGTTGTCAGCAACCATTGATGCAATGGAAGCTAAGAAACTTCCCTCCCCTCTTGAGTATATCTCTCATCCTCAATCAATGCATTAGTGCTATTTGATTTGTAATCAACACATTTTGATATAGGGAATACTAATCCTATTGTTTACACATAGCAATCAGTATATTGTATGCACAATCCCAAATCAAACAGTAGCTGACTATTGAACAGACAATATGGATACAGAACATGGCCGCACAGTCATACATAGAAATAGAAATGCACATGCTGTATTAAAGCAGATGTATGGTAAAAGGAGTGCAGATACAGCCCATGTCTAAGAATGAAGATATAGATAAGACTATGGATGCAGACACCCCCTATAGATAAGAACAGAAATAACTGATGTGCATTATGAGATAAAGACAAAAATCCTTTCATATTGTAAGAATATAAGTATCCAAATAACACTGGTTATCATTCAGTGACTTAATTAACCAGTGATCCTCAACAAGTGAACATCTCGACTTGCTTTGGATAAAAAAGAAAGATAATTAAAATGTACTTAAGTACTTGGAGAGGAGTACTTGAACACCAAAATCATTGACGCCACTAAGCTTTGAATACCCACATCTGAACTTTCATAATACATACAAATCATATATCTCAGTCTCTATTTTGAATCTATGATGATAGGCATGGGCGCAAGTCCATGAATACTAGGATGGTGTCCAATGCTTTTCCTGTGCCCCCGTCCATAGGGTTAGCTATTGTGTCAGGAGGGGCATCCGACGTAAAATTTTGCCAAATCAGTATGCGGATTGACAAGATCATACTGGATCGTTCGAGGGCCGAGTTAGCAACACCCGCCATTGCTGCTGTGCCCTTACAGGGTACCGATGGAAACTATAAAATCTGCTGTGGTGACCCCTGAAAAACAGGGAACAAGCCGAAAGAAGAAGAAGACGTCTCCATTTTGGATCTACAAAGCCTCATTTCCAAAAAGGAAAATAAATAGGAACAAGGTTATCTCAATTTTATTATCAACATTCACACCTGCTTACACTGTTTACCTATTACAATGGTTTTACAGTGTTAGCTAGCTAGCATATTAGCAATTACTCATAAATCCACCCAACATGAAGTAGAATAGCAAAATGCACCCATACCTTAGCACACCCCCAGGGTTACCCTATAATATTGAAAGAAAGATATTTTAAATAAACTTGCTACCAGTCAATGAGTTGCCAACTAAAACTTTTTAGAAATAGAATACTACAGATGTTTTGTTCTTAAATAATTCCACATATACGTATAAAAATTACACATAAAGTTTGCTGGGAGACATTTAAACATTAAATAATATAACAGTGCCAATCAAAAACTGACCTTATTCAAAAATATACAATATAGTTTATGTGTGATCAAACTTGACAGTGTGCTTCTGCATTCTTTGTTGTTGTGTTTTTTGTATTGTTGATTGCTCAGCAGATTCAAACCAAGAAATTTCACGTAAAAGTGTTCAGTCAAGGCTGATGCTATACAGGCTCCAACTAAGGAGAAGACCTACTACAATAATTTCATGAGAAATGAGGGATGGAGTTTTTCCTCCCTGTGATAAAAAAACAGCATTTGCTTGATATGTGGAACTAACACAGTCCCCCATACACCTAAATCTGGACTTAACCCTGGCATCATGAGCAACTTCTGGCCCATCCCCAATCTTCCCTTTCTGTCAGAAATACTGGAACGTGTTGTCACCTCCCAACTCAAAACTCCCCTCATCTCCAACAATCTGTTTCAATCTGGTTTCTGCTCACAACAGCACAGAATTAGCCCTACTTAAAGTCACCAATGACCTCCACCTCTCATCAGACTTTGGCCACCTCAGCATTCTCATCCTCCTTAACCTCACTGCAACTTTCGACACCATCAATCAAACCACTCCTCTCCGGCCTTGAAGCCTCCCTCAACATCGCCGCTACTGCCCGCTTCTGGCTAAAGTCATATCTTACAAACAGACAACAGTTCATCGGCATCAAAAACTACACCTCCTTCACCGTTCCTCTGTCCCACGGTGTCCCCCAGGGTTTGGTGCTTGGTCCCCTCCTGTTCAGCCTTTACATCCTCCTCTTTGGTAACATCATATGTCGTCATGGTCTCCACTTCCACTGCTATGCCAATGATGTCCAGCTCTACATCGCCACTAAATCCATCACCACTACAACTTACTTGAGTCTGACCAAATGCCTAACTGTAATTGAATCATGTATGCTAATTTTCTTAAACTAAATTGGGATAAATCTGACATGATCAGCACCAGTCCCAAATCCCTTACCATAACCACTCTCAACTTCTGCTTCACCATCGATAACTCCACTCTGTCTCCCTTTCCACAACTTTGGAATAATTTTCCAAGTATCTTTATTGTCCCTGACAGGGAAACTAGTTAAGTAAATTAGTTAAATAAGTTATTAATTACAGGAACCTCTCCTTTGAACACCACATTAATCAAATCCCCAGAACTCCATTTCCACCTAAAAAACAAAGCTTGTCTCCACCCATCACTCTCCTTCTCTACTGCTGAAACTTTGATCCATACCTTCATCACATCCAGAATTGACTGCAGCAATAGCATTATCTATAGTTCATCATCCAAAGTCCTAACCAAACTGCAGTACACCCAGAATTCTGCTGCTTTCCTGCTCACCCACTCCCGCTCCCGTGACCATATCACACCTGTCTTCCAAAACCTCCACTGGCTCCCTTGTTCCACAACAGATCCAATTAAAAGTCCTTCTCTTCATTCACACAATCCTGCATAACCAGGCACCCTCCTACCTCACTGGCCTGCTCCACTACCATACTCCTTCCCTCAGCCTTCGCTCCTCTGGTGTCAACCTTCTGTCTCCACCACACAGGACCAAGCAACAGACCTGGGGTGACAAAGCCTTCTCCATAGCTGCCCCCTCCCTCTGGAACTCCCTCCCCAAACACATCAGAGACTATAAAGATCTTCCGAATTTCAAATCATTAATCAAAACTCACCTTTTCAGAATTGCATTTAAAGTGTGATTAATGTTGTATATTGTATGTTTTTGGTGAGTTGCTTTTATGTTAATTTCAACTTATGTAAACTGTCTCTGTGTACCTTGAAAAGCACTCTATAAATAAAATGTATTATTATTAGTATTATTATTATTATTGTTATTAACACAGTGGTTGGTCAGAAACACAAAGTGGAGAGAAATTTCAACACAACATGGAAGAACTCCAGTGCAAACTATCCACTATGTAGTAGGTTAAGGACAGAGAAAATTTGAGAATTGAATGTGAGACTAAGTAGATAGCAGTCCTATTTTCACATCCCAAGCTAAAACCAAAGGTTTGTTTCAAGCAGCTCATTATTTGTCAAAACACAAAAAGACTTTTTCAGATGATGAAATTGTGAAGGGTGCTATCGCCACTGCATCATACACTAGCAAACAATGTATGCCGAAGTGATAGGGTTTAATCACGTTATGACTCCAGTCATTAAGATCATACATAAACATCCACTCCAAAGCAGCACAGCACAGGCAGTTCAAAGTATTTTGAGTAGTGCTGCCAGCTGATTATTGGTAGCTCTTACTTCACACCGAAATTCCCATGGTTCAGCTGTGGAAAGATGTTTCATGTCACGTTTGAATGAGACAAAAGTGTTCATTGAGTCTAGAGAGGAGGACAGACAGAATCACTGCTTCAGGACACTAACAGGCTACCAGACCTTTCACTCTTGATCCACATCACTTGGAAACTGAATTATCTGCACTTTGAACTGCAAGCTAAAGGTACAACTAACAGTGAAATGATCAGTGGTATAAAACCATTTAAAGCCAAGTCAACATTTTCCTTGTGCATTCACTAAGACAGAAACTGCAGTGTTTCATCTCTGTGTAGAAAATGCAAAATGACAATGCTTCAGTATCCGGGGCCCTTGACAGAGCTACTAATAAGTTGTCTGAGCTCCTCTCTAGGTTTGGGTTGGAGTTTGAAGACAGTTTTACTGACTTTGATAAGCTGGAGCCAAGTGTGTCATTCCTTACAATTCACTTAATGGAGTTGGACACATCATATATTCTTGAACAGCTCAGTGAATTATTTAACCTAGATTCTGGTGAGGTAGAGATGGAGATCCTCAGTCTGCAAAATGGCATCCACCTCAAGGCCCATCAAGGTACCTCTAATTTTTGGACCCTTGCTGAAGTTGAAGACAAGAAGCATTCTGTCATCTTTATTATGTTGTTTCAATTTATAATGTCAAAACAATTGCCATTAATTGCTGTGAAATGACAAAGAGAAAAAATATGTGAAAAGTTCCCTGTTGCAAGAGACAGTGAATGGATACTCTTTGAGTGTATCAGAATCAGAATCTATTGCCAAGTACAAGAACATACAAGCAATTTTTCTTGGTATGTTGGTGAAAGAGGGAAAGATTAACAGTAAATAGTGAAGATAAAAGTTTACAAGAATACTAAATAAAATAAACAAGATACAATTAAATTTAAAAAAGAGTAGGCTGGTGAGCAGTAACATGTGAGGACGTCTTTACATTGGGCTCCTGATCAGGGCGAACTTTTCATTAATATTATAACTTTTCAGATCAAACACAGATAAATTAGGTTTAACACACACGATACTTCACCGCTAGCACACCGGACTCACAACCCTGTACTTGCATATCGATCATCTAGAAGACGCGATGGGCAAAAACAAATCCAGCAGTGACCAGGCCACTAAAGCCTCGGGCTCTGTGAAAGCCCCGGACGAGGAGTCTACAGACCTATCTGGGGTGATGGCTGCCATCGCGAGCAGTGAGAGCGAGATCTTGGGCACGGATAGATTCATTCACAGAGGATCTGAATGCAAAAACAGACTCTATAAACGACGGCATGGCAAAACAAGAGACCCGTCTGAAAGATGAGGAGGACGGCCTGAACACATACTCAGACAAGACGACGAAAATGGAGGAGGACATCGGCCAGCTAAAATCTGAAGTCGCTATGCTACGCCAGAAGGTAGATGATCTGGAGGGACCACAACGCCGGTGTGATGCACGCATTGTCGGGATAAAGGAGGGATTCGAGACCAGCGGAGGAGGCCAGCAGCCTACTGTTACCATCGCTACACTACTGCAGGAGTTACTTGGCCTCAGCTTTACCCCGACCCTGGACCGGGCTCACCGCGGCCTGCGGCACTCGACCAACGAAGGAGAACCCCCCCCCCCCCAAGATAATCGTGGTGAAGTTTCACTATTTCTCAGAGAGGGAGGAGGTTTTCCGCAAAGCTGCCCGTTCAGCTCCGTTGACCCCGCACGGAAAGAGCGAGCATCCTCCCGGATTACACCGCGGCGGTGGCGAAAAAGAGAGCGGCCTTCTCCGAAGCTAAGCGGCTCCTCCGGAGCTGCCAGGGCATCAAGTTTATGATCCTGTTCCCGGCGGTGCTTTGTATCACTTCATCGTCCGACCAAGAAAAGTGGTTCGAAGACCCATCTAAGGCGATGGGTTATATCAGGGAGAATCTAAAGCCTTAGGACAATGTACAGTAAGATGTTGATAAACTCCAATATATTTGTGGCTAACTGGTATTGGCGGCTAATTGATGTTAGCTGCTAGGTGCCAACAACTAGCGGAAGTAACTAGCTAAGACACCAAGACGACAGGGTAACGTTACAGTTTAACTTTATCTATTTACTTTAACTTTTGTAATTTGAGACTCACAGATAATGTTGCCTTTTTCATTTAATACAAATGTTTCATACCTGCTGCCCATTTAAAAAGCTATTTTTCTGTTTTATGATTATCGTGTGTGTGCATGTATATGTGTGTACGGATGCTAATTATTATGAGACCTGTAACAGTGCTTTGGTGACTTGCCAGAGACTGCTAGGGCGACACCCGGGTCAATGTCACTTACCTACAAAGGAACTGTATTATAACTGCTGTTATATGGGTGTTGATATACTTTCTTTCCTTTCTTATTTAATATGGGTGTTGATACATAGTTCTTAAGTATATAAATACTTTTTGATTTAATATAATCTTAACAAGACCACTGTTCGCCCTGGTTAGGGCTTGTTAGAGGGTTTTTATATGGTTATTTGCCATGTTATACTAGAAATGGGGGATGCGATCTCCAGGGAATTAGTAGATCAGCCTGGGTTCTCAAGGCTCTGTTTTTGTTTTGTAGTTAGTAGGCAGGGACTTTTGGGGTTTTTTTCTCTTTTCATTTTTAGAAAAAATGTCTGATGCTCAAAATACAGGTTATCTTTGTTTTTTCAGCTGGAATATAAAGGGAATTCACAATCCAGTAAAGCGTAGTAGGGTTTTTGTACATTTAAAATCTTTGAGAACTGATGTCATGTTCTTACAGGAAACTCATCTTCGGCCAAGTGAACACACAAAACTAAAGAAAGCTTGGATAGAACAAATTTTCTGTTCCAGGAATGAGAATAGAACGCGGGGCATGGCCATCTTGATCAGGAAGGGTATCCCATTCGTTCCACTGCTGACTATTTCTGACCCCAGGGGAAGGTATGTGATAGTGACGGGTAACCTGTATGGTACACATGTGGCACTAGCAAATGTACAGTGCATCCGGAAAGTATTCACACCCCTTCACTTTCCCCACATTTTGTTATGTTACAGCCTTATTCCAAAATGGATTAAATTCCTTTTTTTTAATCTACACACAATACCCCATAATGACAAAGTGAAAAAGGTTTCGTAGAAATTTTTGCAAATTTATTAAAAATAAAAAACTTAAATATTGCATGTACATAAGTATTCACACCCTTTGCTATGACACTCAAAATTGAGCTCAGGTTCATCCTGTTTCCACTGATCATCCTTGAGATGTTTCTACATCTTGATTGGAGTCCACCTGTAGTAAATTCAATCGATTGGACATGATTTGGAAAGGCACACACCTGTCTATATAAGGTCCCACTGTTGACAGTGCATGTTAGAGCAGAAACCAAGCCATGAAGTCAAAGGAATTGTCTGTGGACCTCCGAGACAGGATTGTATCGAGGCACAGATCTGGGGAAGGATCTAAAAAAATTTCTACAGCTTTGAAGGTCCTGAAGAGCACAGCGTTCTCCATCATTCGTAATTGGAAGAAGTTTGGATCTACCAGGACTCTTCCAAGAGCTGGCCGCCCAGCCAAACTGAGCAATCGGGGGAGAAGGGCCTTGGTCTGGGTGGTGACCAAGAACCCGATGGTCACTCTGACAGAGCTCCAGCATTCCTCTGTGGAGATGGGAGAACCTTCCAGAAGGACAACCATCTCTGCAGCACTCCACAAATCAGGCCTTTATGGTAGAGTGCCCAGACAGAAGCCTCTGCTCAGTAAAAGGCACATGACAGCCTGCTTGGAGTTTGCCAGAAAGCACCTAAAGGACTCTCAGACCATGAGAAACAAGATTCTCTGGTCTGATGAAACCAAGATTGAACTCTTTGGCCTGAATGCCAAACGTCACATCTGGAGGAAACCAGGCACCTCTCATCACCTTGCTAATACTATCCCTACAGTGAAGCATGGTGGTGGCAGCATCATGCTGTGGGGATGTTTTTCAGCGGCAGGAACTGGGAGACTAGTCAGGATTGAGAGAAAGATGAATGGAGCAAAGTACAGAGAGATCCTTGATGAAAACCTGCTCCAGAGCGCTCAGGACCTCAGACTGGGGCGAAGGTTTACCTTTCAACACGACAACGACCCTAAGCACACAGCCAAGACAACGAAGGAGTGGCTTCGGGACAAGTCTGTGAATGTCCCTGAGTGGCCCAGCCAGAGCCCAGACTTGAACCCCATTGAACATCTCTGGAAAGACCAGAAAATAGCTGTGCAGAGACGCTCCCCATCTAACCTTTCAGAGCTCGAGAGGATCTGCAGAGAAGAATGGGAGAAACACTCCAAATATAGGTGTGCCAAGCTTGTAGCTTCATACCCAAGAAGACTTGAGGCTGTAATCGCTGCCAAGGGTGCCTCAACCAAGTACTGAGTAAAGGGTGTGAATACTTATGTACATGCAATATTTCAGTTTTTTATTTTTAATACATTTGCAAAAAATTCTACAAAACCTTTTTTGCTTTGTCATTATGGGGTATTGTATGTAGATTGATGAGAAAAAAAAGGAATGTAATCCATTTTGGAATAAGGCTGTAACATAACAAAATGTGGGGAAAGTGAAGGGGTGTGAATACTTTCCGGATGCACTGTATATGGACCAAACTGGGATGACCCACTTTTTTTCCCTAGTTTTATAGCAGCCCTCCCAGACTTAAATAATTACCAGTTAATATTGGGGGGAGATTTTAATTGTGTATTACATCCATATTTGGACAGATCAAACCCAAGACCTAATAGTAAAATTTCGAAGGCAGGCACCGTTATCCGTTCATTTATGGAATCCTACTCTCTTTTTGATCCCTGGAGAAGAAACAACCCAACTGCTAAACAATACTCCTTTTTTTCCCCAGTGCACCATTCTTACTCAAGGATTGATTTTTTTTCTCCTGGATAGTAGGGTCCTTCCTATGGTTAGGGGGAGCCAATATAATAGTACTGTTATTTCGGATCATAGTCCTGTACATCTAGATATAGGCTTCATAGACTGCCCTAAACCCTAACGCACATGGCGATTTGATCCTCTATTACTGTCCAGGAACTCCGTTAAAAATGTTCTCTCCCAGCAGATAAGATATCTTTATGGAATTCAACCATACTCCGGATATGCCACTAACTATTGTTTGGGAGGCCCTCAAAGCCTACCTTAGAGGCCAAATAATCTCATACACAGCACATGAGAGAAAGAAACATAAACGTCTAACAGAACTGTCCCATAGTATGGCAGAAGTGGACCGTTCATATGCTGTTCCCCCAACACCTGAACTTTATACGAAAAAATTATTATTAAAAACAGAATTCGACAATCTCTCCATTACACAACCAGAACAATTATTCTTTAAATCAAAACAGACATTTTATGAGCATGGAGAGAAAGCTGGAAAACTATTAGCCCATCAGGTTAGACAATCCACAGCCGCTAACACTATTCCTGAAATTTGCAGCTGGGGTAAAGACTACCAACCCTGACACCATCAATAACCAGTTTAAACAGTTTTATATTACCCTTTATAGTTCAAAACCGCCCAGCGACTTGTCGCATATTTTCACTTTTTTAGATGGTCTGACCATACCGAAAATTGCCCTTGAGGACAGAGCACAGATAGACAGAGAGATATCAACAGAGGACGTGATACAAGCAATTAAATCCATGCAGAGCAACAAAGCACTGGGTCCAGATGGTTTCACAATTGAAATGTATAAAGAATTTGCTACCAAGCTGGCACCAATACTTAACCTGTTGTATCAGGAAATTTTTAACCAACAGAAATTACCCCAAACTATGATGCAGGCAATCATATCAGTGTTACTTAAAAAACACAAAGATCCTCTACTGTGTGGCTCCTACCGCCCTGTAAGCTTGTTGAATTGCGACTACAAAATCCTTACAAAAATCTTGGCCACCCGTATTGAAACTGTAGTCCCAACGGTTGTTAACCCTGATCAAACTGGTTTTATACCAGGCAGGCAGTCATTCTATAACATGCGCCGCCTATTTAATGTACTGTACACACCACATTCCGTAGAACAGACAGAAGTAGTGATTTCTTTAGATGCTGAGAAGGCATTTGACCGCATCGAATGGCAATATCTATTCGCTGTTCTAGAAATGTTTGGCTTTGGTTCCTCATTCCTAGCATGGGTTAAAATATTGTATTGCTCACCGACAGCCGCAGTGTGGACGAATAATATTATTTTTCACAGTGCTACAGCCTCTCTCCTTACCTGTCCAATTTGGCAATTGAGCCACTCGCTATAGCTCTTAAGTCAGAGGACGGCATTAAAGGTATCTCACGAGGCGGTAAATTGCATAAGGTATCACTTTATGCAGCTGACCTGTTGTTATATATAGCCAACCCAATAGAATCTATACCAAGACTATTACTTACCCTGGATAACTTTGGTCGCCTGTCAGGTTATAAGATAAACTATTCAAAGAGCATGCTTTTTCCGATTAACCACACTGATAGAGACTACTCTAGCTTTCCATTTAAACTTGAACATAATGTATGTACATATTTAGGAATCAAAGTCACCCATACAATGGGGAGGTTATATAACCATAACTTTAAAACACTAACAGAACGAACAAAACAAGATTTTAAAAAGTGGTCAATGCTACCAATTTCATTAGCGGGCCGCATTAATATAGTTAAAGTGACAGTCTTACCCAGATATCTCTATCTTTTTCAAATGATTCCCATATTCATACCTAAGACAACTTTTCAACAATTAGATAGATTAATTTCATCATTCATCTGGAACAATTCAAACCCCAGGATGAAGAAAATATACTTGGAGGTCACTGAGGAGACAGGGGTATTAGGTTTGCCTAACTGTATTTGTTATACTAGGCTGCGAACGTTGTAAAACTTTTACATTGGGCATTTACATAGAAGAATCAACAGGGTACAGATTGGGTTCACACGGAACTCTTATCCAATCCTTTACCAATATTCACCTCTCTATTACCACATAATCGTAACATACAAATAACAAACCCGGTGGTTAAAGCTTCCCTTAGGATATGGCTACAGTTTAGGAGGCATTTTGGATTAAAGCATGCTAGCAGTCTTTTTCCAGTAGCAAATAATCAATTATTCTCGTCATCTGTGTTAGATAACGCATTTCAACATTGGCATAGAAATGGACTGGTGTTTTTCAGTGATCTATTTAAAGATGGAACATTCACCTCATTTGAAACACTTACCAAAGACCATAACATACCCAGATCCCATTTTTTTAGATAACTTCAAATCCGTAGTTTTGCCCAGAAATTGTTTCCCCCATTTCCTTATCTGCCACCCAGGAGCCAATTAGATGTTATTCTAGAGATGGATCCCTTTGGGAAAAAACGGGTCTCTATAATTTACACACTGATACAGGGATTGAAACAGATATCCTGGGACAAAACAAAAACTGCATGGGAGAGAGATTTAGGTGTAGAGCTTTCTGAAGAGGCATGGCGGGACAGCTTAACTCGTATACATACGTCCCCATTGTGTATACGACATGGGTTAATTCAGTTTAAGGTGCTTCACCGTCTTCACTACTCTGGGAACAAGCTTGCCAGAATCTTTCCCACCACAGACCCTGGCTGTCCGAGGTGCAGCCATAGTCCTCGGTGGGACACATGTTCTGGGCATGCCCCTCCCTCAACAGTTATTGGGGACAGATATTTAATGTATTCTCACATATCTGTACACAGACCATAAACCCTGATTTTCACACAGCCATCTTTGGCATACCACCCCCTAACTGTAAGGTCACAACTTTGCAGGCAAATGCTAGAGCATTTGCCTCATTACTAGCACGCAGACTTATCCTATTTAACTGGAAGTCGAATAAAGCGCCATTATTTTTGCAGTGGTTGGGGGAGGTGCTGTCCTTTCTACCTTTAGAAAGCTCCGATATAAAATATGTAAAACCCGCAAGAACTTTACTTTGACCTGGAGTCCTTTCATAGACTTTATTGAAGGTTTTCCCTTTTATTGAATGTGCTTTTTATTTACTTGGTTGTAACGACAGTACTTATAGATATATGTGTACAACTTTATATCGTCTTCAAAAATATGGGTATTGTGTGGAATTGGAATAAGAAATCCCTGCATAGTCCTTTTTTTTCTTGAGCCTTGGGGGGGGGGTTCCTACACGTTTCCTTTTTGTTGTTGTTGTTGTTGTTGTTGTTTGTGTGTCTTGTATACCTGTTCCAAAAAAACTTGAAAATTGGAAAATAAAGTATAAAAAAAAATGTAAAAGGAGTAAACGTAAAGTGCAATCACCACCCATTCAGAGTTGAAACACGAGAGACCATATGGCAGCACCTGATGACTGGTACGGGGTGGCAGGAGCTGTATTTAAAAAAAATTAAATGAGAATTTTAACACTAGAACGACCAAGGCCTTCATTCTGATGGTTTTGGATTTTCAAAGTTCAATAACTTTGTGGGGAAAAAAAGATACAGACCTGCTGCTCCCTGAATGCTCCTAAAATTGCATATATTTGCATTAAAATTAGTTTTAGATCAATTGTACAAAAAAAAGTTTGATAAGAGCTGCGTAAAATGACCATGAGGCGTCAAAAAGACGGCTCGTAATTTGCGCGTCATCGTGCGCATCATGTCACCATTGATGATGCGTGTTGGTTGTGTCATTTTCTTCAGGGAGTTCATTGCTCTGTCCTAGAAACACACTAGCGCTCTCCAGTGCAGAGTAATAGTCTGAACTTGATTTTTGATTATTGCCAACATGTCTGGGTACAGACACCGTTTCAGACGCACTATGACTACCACCGAGGCATTGCAGTATGTACAGGCGTTGTACAGTGGCGATTTTAAATTGTTTGAAAAACAGTGTTAAAGTTGTGAAAATGTTAATTTTGGTGTTAGTCGTTTCCTATCAGACATACTAACATATGCAATATATTAATATCTCAATTGGGCATTTATCTTGACAGAATAAGAATATATAGTTTAAAACCAGCCGTCATTTTTGACCGCCCATGGTCGTTTTAGGTAGGAGAGAAATCATGGTCGTTCTAGTGTTAATAAGTTATTTACAGAACAAGAGTTACTTACAGGGTATGACAGAGTTTAAGCAAGGTATCCACGTACAGAGAGCACAATAGAGAAGATGGGGGGTGGGGGGGTGGGAGGGCAGCAGTGTCAGGATCTGTGGGTGTCTGGGGGCTTGTTGGAAGGGCCTACTGCTGTAGGGAAGAAGCTGTTCTTGTAGCACCAGGTTCTGGTTTTTATAGACCTTAGCCTCTTGCCAGAGGGGAGTGATTTGAAGAGACCGTGGTCTTGATATCAAACACATAATTCACCACATTTTCTCAATAAGGATGGAGACGCCCTGTTGTAGCGTTTATCTGCAGCTAATGTTTTTTTTTTAGAGTAAAGCCAAACACACGCCAGCCAAAAGCAGAGCAGGAAGTCAAATGACACATCATTTGTGCCTTTAGCACAACAGAAAGTGCCATCTGATGCACATCAGATATAAGAATCATAGTTTTAAACACTGCTCAAACACCTTTATCTCAAAGAAAATACAAGCCAATAAGAACTTCAATGTTGGAGAGTAGAAAAGTGTTCTTAGCTGTCACAGGGCGTCAAGGGGATGTGCACTGACTTAAGGCTAGATGCTGCCGATGTGGGGATTTTATATTGAAATGATTAGGGGTGTCCCAGTGGATGCATGTCAACTGGTGCCGGTGTGTTCTGGCCTTAAGGGCTGCACACTTCAACAGCTGAAATACTGTGCTTTGTAAATATCTAGTCATCCAAATAGAGGTGAGACATTTTCCTGTTCATCACTTTTTGTATAGTCTGTGTCTGTCACAGAATGGATTTCAAGGGTCAACACAATGGCAAAATGGCAATGGCACTGCACGTCATTAATACGTGTGCAAGTTGGCTTCAAGGAGACATAACCAAGCAAACATAAGCTGATAGCCACTTTAAATGACCACCTTACATTCAAATTGCATTTCCCCTTCATATACCCTGCAGACCGACTATTCCTATCAATTTCCTAAACCCAAGTTTATTGCTCATGAGAGCTGAGAAAAAAGACAGTAGTAGCCTTGCAATTACGCAGTTCACTACAATAAATTGGATTCATCCAACATATCTTGTTGTTGAAAAGAAACAAATGCACTAGATCAAACCGTCAGCAGCTGACAAATGCATGCCCACAATTGGTTGAAAGGTTACACAATACTGAAAGCCACTCAGTTCATATCCACCACCAACAAAGGCCCAATATCTAGCTAAAATACTAGCCATACAGCTAGCTAAGTTTACCAGCTTTCAAGACAAAAAAAAAACTAGAAAATATATGCCGCTCTTATTCACTGTCTGTTAAAATTCTTGCAATTAATTCAAACTCTTCGTTGAATTTTTTTTTGTCTTCATTTTTTGAGCTCTGTTTAGACAGACACTCATGGCCACGCAGAAAAATCTTCATAACCTATTCGATCACATTTTATCATACAGTCACGAAGAGTAACAACAAGATACAAAGACAATGTCTTCAGTGTCCAACCCATCTGGATGGCTATGAAAGCAGTGGCCAGAACTTCTGTTTGCTCTCTCCCCCTGCACAGGTGCAAGAAAGGAGAAAGCTATTGGGGTGTAGTGGCAGTCTGGAGGAAATGTTCAAAAAGACTGATGAGTGAGGAGATGGGAAAGCAAGAGGTGTCTGTGTGCACACAAGTGTGAACTGGTGGATAATATCTGTGGGTGTTTGTGTGCATAGTAGAGAGAAAGCAGATCATATAAAAGGGGTAAAGAGAAAGAGGTAGCTAAATCAAGAATGCGAGAGAGAGAGAGAGAGAGAGGAAAAAGAGAGTTGCTACTCACTCCTCTGTGTCAACTCTGATCAGAGAGGGGTAAGAACCACCTGAGCCCCGAACCTGAAACATATAGTATCTGCCAGGGACAATGTCACCCCTCTCTCAATCCTACTAGCTGTCATGGCTGGTAGGATTGTTTCAGCTGGTTGGAGTCTGTCCTCATGTATTTCCTGCCTCCTGGGCGACCATTCAGAGTGCTGAATTTTATAATCATCGTTGTTGGACCCTCTCCATCTCAAGTTGTGGCAGTAGCTTCCTTCTATTGATGTGTGAGCACTGAGCCACTAGCTGCTTCTGAGTCAGTGTGGAAGTAGGTCTCCTACTGGTCCACAGTTCC
>NC_079230.1:17218276-17330776 GCF_029633865.1 Lampris incognitus
GCATGCATTGCAGGGAGTGACTGTGTTAGGGGTGATCGGAAGAATCCCCCAACCTTGATAGGTGGATAGTATATGACTGCTGAGGCGCTGGACTGGTTCGATCATGGAGACGTGTTCCGCCACAGTGGCCACTTCTGTAGTCGTGGCATGGAGACCTGATCTTCTCTACAGATGCCCGCTGCAAACGTTTTTTTTCCTACTCCTTCGAAACACGCTTCATTAAATGTTGATGACCATCTAGTCCAGACCCTTGTTTTTCCAAGTTAACTGTTCGGTGGAAGGCTGGAATCGCTGGTCTGAAATATGAATAAATAACACCATACTGCATATGCAATAACTTCCTTTTTGGTGAAAGCTTTTATCTTAAATGCAGAAACTGCAGTGCAGAAATCACAGTAACGGGAGTGCAGAGGTTTTTACGATAAGTGGCCCCACTGGGAATTGAGCCTTTGCCCTGACGGTGTTAGTGCCATGCTCTCTGCATTTAGTAGACTCGTGTAGTGACTCCAGCTCTGTGCCATCATAACTAGCATCAAGCTGAGACTTGTGTCCAGTAAGAATAAAGGTAAGAAAATACAAATCGGGGGGGGGGGGGGCATCAGCTACCGTTTACCTTGGCATTGAAAACACGGGAGATGATGTCTGCTTGGTCCTGATTGCCTCTGTCGCCACATGTGAGACCAGAGCGCAGATGGTCGGGATGTAATTGTAGATGTGGTGGAGGGAGGAGGACAAAAAGAAAAAGAGGTGTCCATTTGCTAGTTCGGACTAAGAAGTAGAGATTCCTCCACCTCCATCGGGCAACCAATTGAGCCAGACAAGATAACAAGATTAGCAGGTGTGGGTAATCCATACGCCCCTTACTGAGGCAGAGAACACTGACAGGAAGATTTTTATGTACAGAAATCTGATTGATTACACATTAACACCTACACAAAGGCAACGGGCACGCACGCACGCACGCACACACGCACACACACACACACCCTGTGATGAAGCAGAACCAGGCCCCTATCAGCACTGCAGTTTGGCAGATTTAAAAGATCAGAGCATAAAAAAATGTGTGCCTGCTGAGGACACACACACACAAATTACCACACAAAATGCAAACACATCTCTAGGAGACACAGCAGGAAAAAAGGAATCAGCCTCTCATTTTGTTTGTGTCCATGTGTGCATGTGTGCAGGCTTGTGTGTGTGTGTGTGTGTGTGTGTGTGTGTGTGTGTGTGTGTGTGTATGTGTATGAGAGAGAGTAAGAGAGAGTGTGTGTGTACCCACACAAGCTTTTACGCCTCCCCATACTGAGGAAGTTGCTTTGTTCGGTAACAAAAGTGCCAGTCACTTTCAGAACCCATCTTCAGCGTTGTGGTTTGTTTTGTTTTTTTTGACGTTGTATTTGTTTCAATAAGTGTGTGTGTGTGTGTGTGTGTGCGGTACCTGCATTGTATTGCAACTCTTGGACAAGCATCCAATTAAGAAGGCATTGTCATGTATGAGATGGAGAGCAGGTAGGTAGTGGTGGGAGCTGACAGCAGGACTTAATGGGAACGCTGGTGCTTGGACCAAAAAAAACAGAAAAAACAAAACAAAAACAAAACTCTCTCGGCCCAATTTATGGTTTCCCTGCAATCTCCTAGTGAAACATCTGCTACAGGCAGGACCAACAACACCAACACTTTCATGCACACAGGGACTTGTACGCTCACGCACACAGCCATACAAAGAATATACGACACAGGCAAAAACACACAAATATATATACAGGGTAAACACACAAGCACACTTTCAAGCACAAACATGTTTCTCCATGATAATTAACAAAATGCACAACACATGCACATCTCTCAAACACACGTGCACACACAGAATTTTACGTATAACACACATACACGGGCCAGTGTGTGTACATGTGTTTGTTTCAGCCAGAGAGATGGCTAAAGTCCACTGAATGGAGCTATTTCTCATCAACAGGAGTGAACCAATTACTATGACACTGTGTGTGTGTGTTTGTGTGTGTGCGTGCACGCGTGTGTGCGTGCATGGGCATGAGTTACAAAATTGCATGTGCAAATGAATAGGCAGTTATGCATAAGGTGGGTATGTGTGATTTCTACATACTATTATGTATTTCTGGCATACAAATTAGTATGCTTACTATGTTGGTGTTTGTGTGTGTGTCTGTGTGGGTGTGGGTGCGTGTGTGCGTGTGCATGTGTGTATAAAAAGAGAGGGGGAGAGAGAAGGGCCCCTCTCTATCTCTCATGTCCGCCTTTCCTTTTGTCCATCCCATTCCCAATACATCTCTATAGGGAATAGACCGGCTAGCAGTTGGGACTCATTCTCTCTCTCTCTCTTTCTCTCTCAGGATCTCAGTGCTTCCCCCTATTCACACTCATTCAGTCCCAGTTGGAGTCCAGACATCCCATGAAATGGGCAGATCATTAGAAGAGGAGGAGAAGGAGAGAGGATATGGGGGAAGGGGGCAAGGGGACTGAGAAGGACTGAAGTATAATGGCAGCCATGGGGATAATGGGAGGTTGCATGAGGATAGGTGACGATGATGATAACGATGATGGAGAGGAGGAGGAGGCATATTGAAGGACGCACTAAAGCACATGTAAACATAACCAAGTAGACAAACGCTAGGGGCTCACGCATATTTAGGGCCCCATATAATCCATTACATTTTTTTTCCCATTTTCACTGCTCTTGGTTTTATCTATTTATTCATATTTTGGTGTTTTTAACCATTTTTACTGGAAGACAGTTTGTGTAATCAACTCCAATAACAAGATGAAACACAAAATGGACATGTTTCTTGGTTTTTTTTTGTTGACCTCGTCTTCTATGATGCTGGTTGCTTTGGCAATTTTTTTCTCTATCCCAAACAACAAACTCTCGTGTGTTTACTGACGTGCTCATGCTGGGATGTGCACACTCACGTGCATAGGCAGTGCATATGGCACAGTTCATAACACATTTTTCCTTGAGGAGGAGCAAAGCACAAATTACCTCACAAACGTGAAATAATCTCTCCCAAATTATGTGCAATTCACCGTTTATGTCTGACATCTGTTCTTATGTCTGCATCCTATGATTTCATCCATGTTTTCACATCGCAGAAATCGTGGGGCCCTATATATGGAGAGTTGCACGTACAAACACAAGCACACACAGACACACACACACACAGACACAGACACACACACACACACACACACACAGAGGATTGACACAGGAACATACACACTGGGGCTCTTTTCTTATTTTCAACTGGCTGTCATTCACACCAGCACCAATAGAGAGAAACAGGCTCTGGAACTATGAGATGAGGGAGGGGAAAGACAGGGAGGGGAAGAGGAGGGGGGAGAAAGAGGAGGAAAGGGGCTTGAGGGGTCAGCTGAAGTCCAGTAGGCTTACGGCCGGAAGAGAAGGATGTGGAAAATGGAGAAGGAGAAGAATGTTTGGAGGGGAACAGAGAGAGAGAGAGAGAGAGAGCTGGGAGATGCAGAACAATGTCTGTTTGTGCAATCCTTGTGACTCTGGCATTTTGGAGGACACAGACAGCCTGTGCTTGCTTGATTGTCTGTGTGTGTGTGTGTGTGTGTGTGTTGTGTGTGTGTCTGTGTCCTCACTTCCCCATCCACTCAATTTGCAGAATTGATCCGGTCCCTAATAGTGAGCAAAACAAAAAGTCAGCCTAATCCAACCACTATTTATAACACTGATGAGAGAGGGAGAGAAAAAGGAGAGCGAGAAAGAGCGCGAGTACGGGAGAAGCGAGGGGAACGAGAGGCATAATTGAGCAACACAAGTGCTACAAAAGGCCGAGACAAAAAAGAGGGCACAGATAGATCAGGAGGAGGGGAGGTGGGGGGAGAGATAGGGCATAATGAAATATCTACTACACGACTGAGAGAACATGGGAGGAAGGGAGAGAGAGAGAGAGAGAGAGAGAGAGAGAGAGAGAGAGAGAGAGAGAGAGAGAGAGAGAGAGAGAGAGAGAGAGAGAGAGAGACCAACGAAGTGAAATGGACCTCTAAAGTGTGATGCAAAGTTTTTGCACAAATAAGCGATTCTGGATCCAACCCGGTTTCAGTCCAATGTACAAAGGGTTGTAAAATAATGGCCTTTGCTGACGTCCAGCACCAATATTGACTCTTCACTTTTGAGGATTGCTCTCTTATGCATTTCTAGATTGGTTGAGGTGGAAGTGTTGTGTTTTAAAGCTGCATTAAGAAATCACTTGCAATTGCTAGCTCAGCATATAAGCTTTATTTGCCTCCGATGTCTACTGGCTAACAAAGACTTAATTTGAAAAATAAATTAATGAATGAATAAACTCAGGGCCAGCCCAAGCCTTTATGGGGCCCAAAGCAGAATTTGATTTGGGGGGGGGGGGCACCGCTACCGTTATTGTTGACTATTGTTGATGCTTGACCATTCACACACCTACTGTAAATCTTACACATCCATCATCAATTTTATTAGCTGCAGCGGTGTTGCTTACATCATACCAATGTCAGCCTGGCGTGTTTTTACCCTTCCATGGTTTTTAATCCTGGAGGGTATCAAACTCACAAGATGGTCTGGTGTTAATTTGCACTTTAATATTTGAAGTGACACAGTGCTAAGCAGCATACTGAATGTGGTGAACTGAAAAATAAAATAAGCCAGCAGACAAATGTTTGCACTGTAAACAAGTTATCCAATCTAACTGCTTTTGGTTTAAAACATTTGCTGTGTGCAAAAGTGCAGAACAGCAATCAACCACAATTAAAATCAAATTTAGATAAACAGTGCCTCCCTCAGTAGTTTCCCTCTTTATATAAAAATATATGCAAATGTAAAAAACAGTCTATTAAATAAATTAACTAAATACTTAATGATATGAAATGGTCAGAGGAACCTGTAACAAGCATTTTTATACTATTACCATTGACATGATATATCACACAAAATTAAAATTAAAATTAAAAAAACAAAACATTTCAAGCGCTCTTGGGTCCCTCTGGTGGCCATGGGGCCCCTAAGCGGACCTTAGCTCACTTATGCGTCAGACCAGCCCTGACTAAACTCTTCTAAGAACAGGATGATCCCTTGAAAACCATCGCGGTTTTCAAGATATATGGACATAATGGACATAAAATTGTTGGTAAGAAAAGACTTAAAATGTTTTTTAACCTTCGCGGATTGACTTTCATTCATAAAACAATGAAGAAAATATCCGTCCAGGTACCCGGGTGTCCGGGCAGCATAGCGGTCTATTCCGTTGCCTAACAACACAGAGATCGTCAGTTTGACTCCCCGTGTTACCTCCGGCTTGGTCGGGCGTCCCTACAGACAGAATTGGCCGTGTGTGCGGGTGGGAAGCCGGATGTGGGTATGTGTCCTGGTTGCTGCACTAGCGCCTCCTCTGGCCGGTCGGGGCACCTGTTCAGGGGTGAGGGGGCACTGCGGGGAAGTGTGATCCTCTCACGCGCTACACCCCGCTGGCGAAACTCCTCACTGTCAGGTGAAAGGGATTCGGCTGGTGAATCCACATGTATCGGAAGAGGCATGTGGTAGTCTGCAGCCCTCCCCGGATCGGCAGAGGGGGTGGAGCAGCGACCGGGACGGCTCAGAAGAGTGGGGTAATTGGCCTAGGGCAATTGGGGAGAAAAAAGGGAGGGGGAACAAGGTGGGAGGAGGCTGGAGCTGTCCTCGGTCCGCTGCTAGACTGTTGGGCATTAACGGAAAGCCGTGTTGGTAGAGCGAGCTAGAGAATGAATGAAGAGAGCGAGCAGCGATACAGAGAATTATTAATTTTCGAAGGTTTTTAATCACCGCAACCACGAGAGGTCCTTCATCACAGAGTCATAACTGTGCACAAAAAAATTTAGGCTGATGGGTCCAGTAGTTTGCGAGATTAGCCGTGGACACACACGCGCATGCACGTGCGCGACCAAATGCATAATCTCCTCCAGGCTACCACCTAGCAGAGATAATAACCTTACCATATGTCACTTGTACTAATATCACTCCATACATTTTGAAATAAGGATGAATGGAAAATGGGATCCAAAATTCCCCATTCATTTCTGCCATAGCTGAAAAACATAAATTAATTCTGGTTTAGTCTGAAAGACCCGAAATAATGACAACAGTTTAGAAGTACACAGAAATATACACAACTGCCCTGTACACACTGGACATGAGACGGGCATGAAAAATAGCCTCACAGGGTAAGGTTAGCCAATAGAATGACGACTGTGCAGAAATGAAGGGAATATAGGATTTATTGTCGGTGGTGGTGGTGATAACTGGAAAAAACAACAAACAAAAAAAACACAATTTCAGATGGAGATGGATTGAGAGAGAAAGAGGAAGCGAGAAAGGAAAAGAGTGCACTTATTGTTGTGAGACAGGAGCATTTGGCTGGAGCTTGAGTGGCGATGAGGTAGAGAGGGAGACAGACACAGGCAGACAGAAAAAAAGCGAGAAGTCCACTTGTTTTTGGAGGTATTATTGAGTTTAATAAGAGCCTGTTGTTGTAAGACAGGGTCAGGTGACTCATCTTATACTGTCCTCCTTGAAGTGAAGCAACCACAATTAGACAGCCAGCCAAACTCCATTCACAAAAGACATGAAAGTCAGGGTGTAGCCTTCAAGCTTCACATATCTAATGCAGACTCAAGGTGCACGATGTGAAAATGGAGTGAAACTCAAAGGACAGAATACAACATAATGTTGGCTATACAAAGGTAAGTATCCAAGTGCACAAGCATGATATCTCTGCACTAAATCTTATGTAATAACAGATAAAATGCTCAAAACCAAATGAATACCAATTAAACTATATAAACACAGCACTAGCGAGGATGAAGACTAAATGCTAAATATCAACAGCCAATCACTGAAGAAACCAACATGGCTGAGTTAAACGCTAGCATGAAAACAATACCTTCAAAAGTTATTTGTCAGTACAACTTTCACAAATGTATCATTAACACACATTACTGAACTGCTTATTGATGGATCCCAACTTACAGACAATACTTTCTATGGCACAACAGGATGGCAGCGGATGAACTTTCTGTGCTATGGCTGGGCTGAAATCACCTCCTGCGGCCTACATGTACTTTCTCTCCCTACTTCTCTTCATACTTCCTGTCTACAAAGAAAGTTGTCGCAATTGGCTGTACAATTAACAGAAATGCTGCAGAGCAGGGGTCTCAAACTCAAATTACCCGGGGGCCACTTCACAGGTGGTCTTATGAAGGAGGGCCGGTAGAATAGTGATGAAGAAAAAACTGTTCCAACTATATAACCTTAACATAATTTTTTATTATTATTTCATATTTTTTCAGAGTTTTCATATGAATAGGTAACTATGCACATAGAGTAGCCTGGTCTAGGCCTGCATATTTAGCCTACTTCTTGTCAGAAACCTAGCACTTCTGCTGAAACAGGTGAGGCACATTTGCTTTCAGGGACTGGGCAGTGGACACCCTGAGGACAGCCTGGAGATATTCATTGGTCACTCTGGACCTATGCTTTGATTTATTAAAGTTCATAGTTCAGATAAGTGCTGCTGAAAAGACACATGACCTGCCTGAACAGTTTGAACAACGGTGGGGATGTTTTGAGAATCTCTCTGAGAAACTGTCCAAGCATCTCCGGCTTTCCGTGTGCCTTTCTGAACTTTGCCTTGAGCTCAGTGTTGCAATGCAAGTCTATGAGCTCCATCTGAAATGTGCTTGGAGCACTGTCCACATCAAAGGAGAAGGCGTTTGCAAATAATTGGAAAGTGCTCTGGCACCATCATCAATAATTGACTGGCATGTCGAGAAGTAGACAAATCTTTTCTCTGTGAGCTGTGTTGTCCATAATCTGAGTTTCACAGAGAAGGCTTTCACACTATGAAATGCTACAGTGATAAGTTGGTCTGGCACCTGCAGTTTTAAAATAAGAGTGTTAAGTGCCTGTGTGATATCAACTAAGAAAGCTAAATCCATGAGCCATTTGAGATCATCAAGCTCAAGAACATGTAGCCTTCCTTCTTTCATGAACTCTCTGGTTGCCTCCCTCAATTCAAAAAAACCTTTTCAGGACACTGCCCCTGCTCAACCAGCGCACTTCTATGAAGTATAACACAGATGTTCTATCTATTTCCTCCAGAAACGCATATAACTGACGGTGTTGTAAACCTCTTAATATGATGCAATTAATGCATTTCACCACAACAGTCATAACACTGTCAAATTTCAAGTATTTGCTGCAGAGTGCCTGCTGGTGAATGATGCAGTGTAATGCAATTGTGGGGTCTACATTCTCCTCTTCCAGCTTTCTTTAAATCAGTGTTACAAGCCCAGTTTTTCTTCCCATCATTGATGGGGCATCATCAGTGGTGATTCCAGCCAATTTATTCCTGGGTAGACCAGCACCCTCAATTGCATTGCACAGCACCTGAAATATATCTTTGGCTGTAGTCTTTCCCTGCATTGAATATGTGTGGGAAGATGACTGCTCCAGTGTGGGAAGATGTCTGCGCGAATTCGTGTTTGCAGCGGCCTCACCCAGTGCCGGTGTCAGAAGATGGTGGCACAAATTCACATTTGCAGTGGCCTCACCCAGTACCGTCCATGCAGTGTCTTTGTCCATGTCTGCGTCTACGTTTTGGTTTTCGTTTGATGGCTGGGAGAGCCGGCGCTGGATTGGCTGTGAGAGTGGGGCAGGCTAAGCTAAGTGCTAGCCCATGCAGACTGGCAGTTCCAACAACACCGAGGGCAGTCTGGCGTTAGCCTCACCTGGCGTTGACTGTGGTATTTTTGATGTCGTCGTGAAGAGTGCGGGGAGGTGTGTCAAGGATATCTGGCTGGGAGAGCTGGCACTGGATTGCCTGGGAGAGCTTGGTCTGTTTCGTCTGGTGGGCCCGGGGTCCACGGTGCCTGTCTGCAGCTGCGCCCAAGGAAGAAATGCCAAGGGCAGTCTGACAGGACACGAAAGCAGGGTGGGCTAACGAACTGCTAACCCATGCAGACCGGCGGTTCCGACAGTCACCCTGGCTGGCATTTGTTCCTTTGGACAGTGATTTCTTTTGTTTAGTTTGGATATATGTGTTAGTTAGGATATGTGTATTCTTGCAGCTTTTGGATATGTTTTTGTCTTTGTGTTGTACTGCTGTGGGCTGGGGGAAATTGCATTTTGTTTCATTTCATGTACGCAAGTGCATGAAGTGAAATGACAAATAAAGTGTTCCTGAATAAAGTGTTCCTTATATAAAGTTCATAGTTCTTCTGTTAACTCACAACGGTCATTGACACCGCTTACAAATACAGCCAGCTGAGCATTGTCATTTACATCTGTGCTTTCATTGAGTGCCAACGAATAGTGCGTGAAATAGTTTGCTTTAATGCACAACTGACTGTAAATGTCGCCTGACAACTCGCTGCTCCATTCTGCCAATGTATTTAGGCTGAGACTGACGTTTCTGAATAAAGATGCCTTCACTGGGCAAACAATATTCATTACCCGCAGCACGCAATCTCTCAGAAACTGTCCCTCTGTGAATGGCTTGCCAACCTTCACTATTGCCTCGCTTACCACATAGCTAGCTTTGACAGCTGCATCACAATCTTTTTTGGCTTTGTGAATAAAGTTCTGCTGACAAGACATACTTTTTTGAAAGTGTGCTGCCTTTCTCTCCCTCTCCTTGTCTCTGAACTGATCATACTCCTCTGCATGTTTAGTAGTGTAATGTCGCTTCAGATTGAAATTCTTCAGGATGGCAACTTTTTCCTTGCAAATTAGACAGATCGTGGGCGCGTTAAATTCAGTGAAGAAGTAGTCGCATGTCCATTTCTCTTGGCATTATCAGTGGTCAACTTTTCTTTTGGCATACATCTGCAAGTAGTGCCAAAAATGTACGTTAGCAACTCACGTGAGATATTTCGCAGTGGGTTTGCCCATTGGGTTCATGCACTCGTGTTGCCTGGCTACAGTGTGTGTGTGTGTGTGTGTGTGTGTGTGTGCGTGAGTGAGTGAGTGAGTCAATGAATGAGAGAGAGCTGCAAAACTGACATTAAGCTACGTCTGCAACTGGTCTCACAACTAATCTTAACTGGGTACTTGGAACTTGAACAGAAAGGTTAAAAAAAACATGAAAGTAGTATGCAAAATGGATATGCGGTCTGGATCAATTAATATATCTAAAGCAGGCTGCACAAAACTGCCTTGCAGGCTGGATGTGGCCCACGGGCCGGTAGTTTGAGAACCCTGCTGTAGAGGGTGCAAGACACCACACTACAGAATGTAAATGCCTGAAGGGTAGAACACTCCCCGGCCGGCCTTTTGAGGCCACTACCAACTACCTTGTTAAAAATTTTCCTTCACTCTCTGGCCTCCTCTCCTGGCAATAGGAGAACAACCTGTGAGACGGGTCTCAGGAAGGTCTTGGGGGTTCCATGATTAGTAGTCTTGAGTTCCACCTTGTGCAGCTTTCCAACAGTGCTGGGCAGGGGTCCTCACCATGTCGACTTGTGAAGGACTTTTTGGTCAAAATGCGATTTTTACCACTGATATACAAAATCTGAAGTTGTCAAATATTACTAGAAACACATAATTGCATGCTAGACCTCGCAATGTGCCATTGTACATATTTTAATATGCTACATGATTTTAAAATGATTGTATTTCTAACATTAAAAAACAGTGCCCTACCTTGTTATGACGAAAACTTGGAAACTGGAAAGTCAGCCGTTGTATATAGGGCTGGTGGCAATCCTAAGACAGGCATCAAGGTGGCATGCTCCAAGTCTATTTCGTGTTTGAGATTTAATAGTGTTCATATGACTGAAACCTCGCTCACAGCTGCAGGTGTCTGGGCTTAATGTGAGCAGGAGTACTGCATGTTTGCTCAGTTCATTGTACTCCTCACTGTTCTCAAACAGATGGCACCAGAATTTGACAATGTCACTATTGCATCAGTCAGACATGAATAATGTCTTTACGCCATCATGTTTGCAAAAGACGAGGTACCGTGACTGCAGTTCGGGAACAGACACATGTTTTGTGAACCTCTGTGTGATGTTTGCCAAATTGCTGTCTGTTGGTTTGGGGTTCAGGGGATCAAGAAAGAACATCTGTTTGACCAGTTCTCTCTCTGGGAATCTTGTCCGGAAGGCAATTTGTAGCCTCTTTGCATAGTTGACTAACGTGATGTTGAAGCTCAGTATCTCTGAATCTGAGAGATGGTGTTCACATTTGCATTGGTCAATGAATTCTTTAAAACTCGTGTTTGGAATTTTCAAGTCTCGGATCAATAAACGAGGTGCCATCATTTCTGTTAAACAGAAATGGGTTCAGAATTACACACATGTATTTCTGGATGTTATTATAGGCAGAGTACAAACTCACGTTCTCCTTCTGTAATGCCTCATTCATTCTAGCCAGCAGTGGCAAAATCCAGTTAAAAAACAGTAAGTACAGAATGAATTTGGGATTCTGCAGCATGTCACACAATGTACCGCAACTTTCTCGAGAGCGAACAGAACCCTCGCTTCCATTTGCAGTGCTCTCAAAATATTTTACGAGGCTGGCTTGAAGTTTCATGAAGCACTCTACACAGGCTGCAAGGCTCAGCCACTGGATTTTTTTGTATGTGACCAAGTGGCTGTATTCTTCATCATTTAAAGCACAGATGCGAGAGAACTCCTAGTTGGGCTGGCAGCTGCTAACTTCTCCCCTATTTTTTTCCTCTCAACTGACGAAGCTAGTCATCAGCTTAACTTGCCCCATCCTGCCCTCTTTAGCCTTGCTAGCAAACCGCTCCTTTTCAACATACCATCCATTTTTGTTCGTTTCTTGCACCATGTCTCACTGTGGTCCCTCACTGCAGTTGACTTTAGCTGTTTCATTCATTGTCTGACCACGCCTCATACACTCCATCAACCCATCATTTCTCAAAAAACAAAAAAACAAAAACAAAAAAGTCTTTGTCCCACAAAGGATTAAAAGTGTGTTTGGTCATTTTCGGGGATGTAACGTTAGGCTATCTAGCTATCTAGTTAGCGACCTGACTCACAGTGGGAGAATGTGCGCAATTGCATGAGTTTTACATATTAATACGCATGTCATCCCAACTGTTAACGTGATGTAACCTAGGTTACTGTTGTACCGTGGCCAAATTAATTTATTAGTCTCAGAAAACATTAGTTTGCATTAATTTTCTTGTCTAAATATTGATAATTTATATTATCATGGGGAAAAAAATTTTTTTTTTTGCCACAGACACAGACAAGTCTTGCCACGGACACGTTTGTCCGTGATGGCCAGGTTGATAACCCCTGGTGCTAGGGAAAGCTGTGGTGACCAATGCCATAGGCCACTCATTGCGTTCTACTTGATCATCCTTCAGGAGTACAATGTCCCTTGCTTTCAAGTCACAATAAGCAACATTCCACTTTTGCTGACTCTGTAAGGTTGGGAGGTACTCACCAGCGTGTTGAAAACCTGTCGTCGAGGGTCTGCACTGGCTTCTGAATCTGCATCTGTGAAGTTACCAGGTCAAGGGGGCACACCAACCTTCTGGGTGAGCAGCATCACAGGAGAGAGGATGAATGGTGAGTCAGGGTCTGTTGAGACTGGAATAAGAGGTCTGGCATTTATAATGACTGAGACCTCTGCCATAAGAGTGCACAGCACCTCATGGGAAAGGGGAGTCTTTTTCCTACAGCAGCATGCAGTCAAGGATCTTACAAGCCACCCCAATCATCCTCTCCCAGGACCCTCCATATGAGAGGAATGGGGAGGTTTGAACTCCCAAGTGGAGCTTTGTTTGCTCAGAAACTTCTGGACACTTGGGTCTGGTTTCACTTTGCTCAATCCCAGTTCCTCCAATAGTTTGTTCCGCAATCCGACCTGAGATGGTTTATGGGTCCCTGGAGGGGGAAAAAAACATCTTAGCATGTTTATACACCTTGAGGCATCCATGGAGTCGATGATTTCTATGTGCAAAGCTCTTGTGCTCATAAAATTGAATACGACTGCCCAGTGCTTACTGAAGGCTTGACCTCCTTTTGCATGTCTGGCAATAACTGTCCATGGGCTGAACACATGTAATCCCACGTGTGTGAAGGGAGGATCCATGCTTAGCCGTTCAGGGGGCAGCTCCGCCATCTTCTGTTCCTCCATTTTACCATGTAGCTTTTGGCAAGTGACACAGGTGTGTAGGATGGAACTGAAGAGCGTCTTACCCCCAACAATCCATACACTTCTGAGATCCCCCTCTGATGCCCTTGGTGTTTCCGCCGTTCATGGTGATGACGAACCAACAGTGTGGCGATGTGATGGTGTCTAGTTAAGATAATCAGGAATCAGGAACACTTTGTTTGACATTTCATTTCATTTCATTTCATGAAATGCCATTTCCCCCAGCCCACAGCAGTACAACACAAAGACAAAAACACATCCAAAAACTACAAGAACACACATATCCATACTAACACATAAAACTAACCAAAACATAAGATAATGGGATTCTTCTCACCACTGACCTGCTGTGCGTTCTTGAGTAGACCTCCAAATTTCATGAAATTTTCATCTAGGATGGGATTGAGCTTGGAAAGAGCTGCTTCTAGAAATTGTTCTCCCATTGGTGAGTGCAGTGGTTTTGTCTGGGAAAGTTTCTGTTTGGACTGACTTGACGATAACATGCATTGCTTGACTCAGTCCATCTGGAGTGCAGAGCCTGATAAATTGATGCCAATCTTTACAACACCTGGGCTGGTTGGTGGTCTTGTAAAAGTGGGCTATGTGGATCAGTAGGGCCACTGTTTTGACCAGTGAGTTCCAGGTAGAGAATCACTTAAGTGATCAGCAGTAAGGTTTCCAGTGAGAATCTGAGTGGTGAAGCTTCCCAACTGTGAATATCTTTCCCTGTCCATTTCTGGGTCAACAAGCTCAAAGGACTTGGGTACATCTTGATGGATTTAGTCTGGCTTGTAGAGGAGCCAAGTTGTCTCAGCAAGACATGCTTGGACTGACCTAGAGGCGAGGTCTGCTAGATTGTGTTTGGCGGGTATGTAGAACCACTGTTTTGGTTTTGTTGACTGGTGGATGCGCTGAACTTGGTTATGCGCATATATGTAGAAGCATTTGGTCTCATTGTATGTGTACCCAAGAACAACTTTGCTGTCAGAGTAGAAATTGATAGTGTCTGGATTGAGATCTATTTCTTTGAGGGTGTGCTCTACCATCTCCATTGCCAACACTGCCGTACATAATTCCAGGCGGGAAATAGTAGGCTCAGACTGGGGGGCAAATTTCTCTTTCCATGTAATGAAACCCGAGTTGACCTGCCCATCTCCATCAGCAACCCTGAGGTACAACACTGCTCTGATGGCCTTGGTGGCTCAGAAAACACACAGCTGTATGTGTTCTGCTTTGGATAGAGAGGTTGCTGTGTAGGGGTGTGGAATATGCAGCAGCTTCAAATCTTTAAGTGACTCTCTCTAGACTTTCCATTCAGTGATTCTCTTCTCTGGAGGCAGTGTGTCCCCGTCATAGGTGTCCATAGTCAGCTCTCGCAGTAGGGCTCTACCCTGAATAGCCACAGGGGTCACCAGGCCTGGGGGGGGGGGGGTGTCATACAAACTATTTACTGTGGACAGGACTCCATGCTGGGTGAATGGCTTGTCGCTGTCTGACACTGCAAAGGTGAATAGGTCTGTTGCTATTTCCCAGCATAGTCCTACACTCTGTTGCATGGGTGTGGTGTCTTGGCTGAGGTCTAGGTCCTTTAAAACCTTTGCATCATCTTCTGGATGAAATGGCTCCATAACAGCAGGATGGTCCGAAGCAAGCTTATGCAACCATAGGTTGGATTCACTGAGAGATGCTTTAGTTCTCTTTAGGAGATCGATCACTTTTGCGGCAGTAGGTAGAGGCGCGAGCCCGTCATCGACATAGAAATGTCTCTTGATGAACTGTAGTTTGTCAGCACCATGTTTACGTGCACCTTTTTGAACAGCTCGCCTGAGCCCATAGATGGTGACGGCAGGCGACAGACTGTCCCCAAAAAATGTGGACTTTTATTCTATAATTGATATCCTTGGACAGATCGTTGTCTCTGACACAGGAACCTCAGAAAGTTCTTGTCATCTTCTCTAACGTGAAAGCAGTGGAACATTTGTTGAATGTGAGTGGTTATGGCAACTTTCTCCTTCCTAATGCAAATTAGAACTCCCAGAAATAAATATCAACAGAGAATCCCTGAAGAAACCAACAAGGCTGAGTTAAACGCTAGCATAGAAACAATACCTTCAAAAGTTACTTTTTCAGTACAACTTTCACAAATATTTCATTAACACATATTGTTGAACTGCTTATTGATAAATTCCAGCTTAGAGGCAATGCTTTCTATGGCACAACAGGATGGCAACAGATGAACTTTTTGTGCTCTGGTTGGGCTGAGATCCAACCTCCTGTGGCTTACATGTGCTTTCTCTTCCTACTTCCTATCTACAAAGGAAGTTGTCTCAAAGGGCTGTGTAATTAACCAGAAACGTTGTAGAGTAGTAGTAGTAGTAGTAGTAGTAGCAGCAGCTGTAGAGGGCGCCAGACACCTCACTACAGAATGTAAATGCCTGGAGGGCAGAATACCTCTTCTTCTTTTTTTTATACATTTATTTCTGATTTTTCCCTTTTTCCTCCCAATTTAGTGGCCAATCGATCCCCATTTTAATTTAAACACCCACCCTCGTACTGCATGCGTTCGCCAACTGCATCTCTCCGGCCGGCAGTCTCGAAGGAGACGCCTCCCCACTTTCGTGACAAGGCGACTCCAGGCCGAACCACTGTTTTTTCCGACACACACAGAGACGCATTCACGTGACGAACACAAGCCGAGTCTGCCCCCCTCCCGAAGACAGCGTTGCCAATGATTGCTGCTTCATCGAGTCCGGCCATAGTCGGATCTGACGAGACCAGGGCGCGAACCCCAGTCCCCAGTGGGCAACTGCATCGACACAAAGCCGATGCTTAGACCGCTACACCACCACGGACCAGGCAGAATACCTTAAACCCAGCGGCCTCACTATTCTGTTCCTTCTCTCCTCTTTTTTCTAATCCACACTTAATCTGTAGAGAAAAAAGGGCTCTCCTGTTTGATGTCGCCCAGAAAATTCGAGGCCAGAGGCACTGATCTCCAGTCATGAAGTACAAGGAGTGCAAACGGTCGATGCTGTGCAAAATCCACAAAATTGATCTCTATCTTTATTTAGCAGTCAATTTGATGACAGATGCAGGCTATTTTTTTATTTGCCAGCCATTTTTGTAGCTCTTAAGATTGTATGTCAGCAGCTGTACACAAAAACTGCCTAGTGTTTGACAGACCAGCAATGAGTGTTTCTCACTGACCATTCTGATCCTTTGCAAATGAACCTCATGACAACTGTTATAGTGTGTAGAAGATAATTACCCGCCTTGCCAAAATATATTCCAATCTCATTTTTGCCAAAGAAAACCAGGATGTGCAGTCAATGATTACATGTGCGGTCAAAACATTAAAAAGACCAGAAATTGTAATTTTAGTACACTTTAAAATACAGTTCAGACATGGGAAGACTATTACTGCCTTCCAAAAATAGTCAGATATGGGAAGGCTGATATCTCACTGACCACAAGGTATTTGTAGTGTCCAAGCTCAAAAAGATTACGTGATTCAAAGAAAATGGCTACATTACATACAGGCTAAACAATTCTGCTAATTGATATCCAGCGTGAGAAGGTCATTATTGTAGAAACCCATAGCAATATTTTTCTGTGTTGAAAAGCTATGCCTGTTAAGTTAGCTAATGTTTCATGAATACCCCATTTAGTTAACACCTTTCTCCATGACTGTAACAGGGTTTATTATCATGCCATGTAGGAAATTTGACTGAACAACACATATTAATAAAAATTGTCTTGAGATTTTTATTATTGAAAGTGTGCTCTGCCCTGCATGACACTATGTTCATGTGACATCCAGTAAAGGAATAACAGCCTTTCAGTTAAGTCGAATTCTGAGTTTACTAGTCATAATTCTGACATCCAGTGACATTCCATTGTACTTTTCCTGTTCTGACTTTCCGAGTTCTGTAGCAGAAGAACAGTATTGTGTCGCATAGGTGAGCAAGACAGGTTATTATCAGAGTAAAGTGATGTTGTCTGCCGACATCACCATAAGTAATATTACAGTTGATGATCTCCCTTGTTTGATTACAAATACAACCACAATGACCAATTGCAATGCTGCAAAACAGAGAAGCAGGCTTAGGTTTTGAAAAAAAAAATCTCAATATTTCCCAGTCAAAAAACTAGCTGCAGGACCTCACCAGCTAACAGTTTGTGATACCAAATTTGTGATTACCAGCAAAATTAAACATTTCGTACTGTCATTAAAATGTTTCATCTTTAGATGAAAAATAAAGAGTTGCCTAGTATCAGGGTGCACAATTTGCAAACATACACACTCGTTTGCCTTTTGAACTTTTTTCCCTCTTGTATTTGGTTTCTATGTAAAGTGGACCTAATCTTAGGATAGTTCACCCCCAAAAAGAAAATTCTATTATCATCTACTTACCATCATGCCTGTAGAGACCTGGATTAACACGCTGTTTCCACACGTCACTGAAGGAATTATCCATCAAAATGCTTTCTTCTAAATAGCTGCAGTGGATGATGGCAAATTTGTCGGAGTTCCAAAAATGGCGAGAAAAGAACACAAAATTACTCCGGCTGGCCTGTGAGGCACAATCCAAGCACTCTGAAGCCATCTGGTTGATCTGGGAGTGGAAAAAAACAAAATTTCAACCATTATTTATTGCATATCTACTCTTCCTTCCTTGCAAAACAAACCTGGCATGGGCACGTTAAAGTTCAGAGACAGAGTTGTTGCAAGAATTTTCTTTCTTTCTTTTTTTTTTTTTGGATCTCCCTCCCTTTTTCTCCCCAATTGTACTTAGCCAACTAAACCATTCTTCCGAGCCGTCCGTCGCTGCTCCACCCCCTCTGCCAATCCGGGGAGGGCTGCAGTCTACCACATGCTTCCTCCGATACATGTGGAGTCGCCAGCCGCTTCTTTTCACCTGACAGTGAAAAGGTTCACCAGGGTGAGCAGCGCATGGGAAGATCATGCTATTCCCCCAGTTTCCCCTCCCCCCGAACAGGCGCCCTGACTGACCAGAGGAGGCACTAGTGCAGTGACCAGGGCACATACCCACATTCGGCTTCCCACCCGCAGACACGGCCAATTGTGTCTGTAGTGACACCTGACCAAGCCGGAGGTTACATGGGGATTCGAACCGGTGATCCCCATGTTGGTAGGCAATGGATTAGACCGCCAAGCCACCTGGACGCCCCCAAGAATTTTCCTTTTGAGGCTGTGAACCATCCCTTCAATTTATTTTGAATCTAAGTCATATTTCTTAGCAGGAATTTTGTTAAGTCAAATTTGTTTTTAAACATTACAAAATCGTATTGTTTTAACAACTGTTTTAAAAAATGGAGGAAGAACGTGTTAGGCTTTGCACCTTGGACCATCTCAGTAAAAAATATAAGGGAAACACTGTTGTATAGCCATTATAATACATCATTTATAGTATAGATAGATACCTACCTTTATACTGCCGATAGATAGACTGATAGACAGATATATAGATAGAATAGCATGTAAAATTCAAAAATGTAATCGATTTACATTTATCTTTTGCAGCATATTTTGAAAAAAATGTTAAAAATGACAGATTTATCGTTTCGTAGCAGAAACGTCTATTTTTTTCTTCTCTGTACCATGTTGCTCTGTGCTGCAGTGTACCCAGAGCTGTGTGGTGGTTGTTAGCTGGCTGTCACGGCAGAGAAGTTGCCGGAGATGCGATACAAATAGTCCTGACACTAAGATCATTCTAAGTCCTCTCTTGTCCCCATAGCCCCAGGTAGACAGACAGTGGGGACAGAAATAACAAGAACAGCCGTCTTTGTGTTTGTTTGCATCAGGCTTTGATGTTTTTGTGTCCTTTATCTGTATCAAGAACGTATTGCTATAAACAGCATTTTCTGACTTTAGAGAAATGGTAAAGATGTCAAAAATATATTTACATATACTGTATATGATCATTCTAATAATTTTCCCTGCGTCTTTCACAGACAGCATGTCAGATTTAAGCCATCCAAGCTCATATATTGGTTATATTTCTGCTCGGAGACAAGTCAGAACCAAGTCGGTACTCTGAAACCCAACAATGAGTTGGTGCTTTTGTTGGAGTGCTGTAATGTTGGCGGCCAAACTCATATTTATACATATTTATCTGGCAATGCTGCCATGGAAGTGTTCAGCTCTCGATTTGGAAACCAAATTAACGGTTGGAAGCTTTACAAGCAAACAAAAATGTTTTTGATACTTTCTACTGCTGGCTTCAGATGGCTCAAACACCACTGTAGTTACCACACATCACCATCGATTTAAGTGAAATGAAGAAGACAATCTTATGGGTTGTGACTGTAAGATTCAAATTTTGAACTTGTGTGAGAATTAGACCGTCGAACCAGCCAAGAAATTTCTTTCCTCTCACTCAAAGTAAAAATTGCAAATGATATGATAATGCTGTCCACTGTGGTGAAGAGGAGTGTCTCAGTGCTGCTGACACAAAATTTTTCACCTGCAGTGAACCATAGAGCTCTCAAATTAGGAGCAAGGAATGACACCTCTCATTTGTCAGGTTAAGACTAATATAGTGCTACTGCATCTGGAGCTTGCATTTTGACCTCCATAGACGACACCCATTCCTTAACCTTCAGACTGATTTTAACCCACACCACTTGATGGCAAATCTGGACCCTTGCCCAAGACGCTAGCCTTATTACTCATCATCATCATCAACGGCAGTCACTCGGGGTTGAGTATGACTGTCCTTCTTCTGGGTCTTCAGGTGGGCGTAGAGTCCGACCCTGGAGCCGCATAATGGAAGGACACAGCTTTTTATGTGGAGTGGCTGATGCACTTGCAGCCATCACACGGTCCTTGGCAGGAGGTGGCCAGAGTCTAATGGCATAGAGAACCAAAACGATTGGGGACCACCCTCTGTTGCAGCCTTCAATGCTATTGTGACCTTGAGACATCTTTCACAAGTTCTGCCATTGGACTTTGTTGGATTGTGCTTCGTCTGGAACCTCCCTTTTGACCTATCTACCTTGGGTGACCTTACAAGGAGCCAAGCTCAAGACAGCATAGCTCTTGGGATCATTGGTACACACAAGCTTCTCCACCACAGCAAGGTGGCGATCCAGGAGAAGAGCCTTATTACTAAACCTAACCTGGTTACCATTAAATGGTTAAGTCCTCCTTTAACTTAAAAAGCTCATCCCTTAGGTTCAACTGGTCTTAACAAGTATAACATCAGCAGACATACAAACACACACACACACATTTTGCTCATACACTCACTTCCTTGGTATAGTCAGGATGGCCTTTACCTTAATCCATAGCACTTAAATGATTAAGGCTTAGCCCAGCTAGTCAGCCTCATAGGCCAGCTCTGCCGCTGTGAATCTCATCAGGTCCCATTCATCACCCTCGTCTGTCTCCACCTCCGGCCCTCGATCACATCAGCCTGCTATTGACCCACATGCACACCGATCTATGTACACGCAGCCAACAGCACAAGCCACCACAGCAGAAAGCTATTGTCTCAGTCGAGACCACAGCAGCCACACAGTCGGACAACCAGGGCTGAGAATGTTTCTTCCAAACGCGTCTTCTCTCACACAATGACGACCAGTGTGCGGTTTGCTGAAATTCAAAGCCTCACTTCATTGTCTGCAATGCGACTACCTGTGGTGAGACACTGTCAACCCACTGATTTCTGGCTTTGTTTTGATTTTGAGCTATTTTTTCCCCCTTGGTTGGTTCAATGCTCCATTAACTAAATCCTTGACTTTGTGACTTAAGTATTTTTTTAAATATGTAAGGGATATGCAGTTTAGATTTCTGATGATTTATCAAATTTTGTAATCAGTTTAGGGTTTTTTCACGTGCAAGTAAAGCTTCCTTGTTAAGTTTCAGAGGGTACAGGAAATGCTTTTGGCTACAAGTCAATTCTGGTTATCAACGGTATCACACTGCCCTCATTTTTCCAGTAATCATATTTCTATAAGGTTGGATGCAATTCTTCGTTTTGTGTAAATTTTCCAATCTATAGTATATTTGGCCAGGTGATTCCAAGGTGTACACTCGCAGATTTTCAACTTGCTCCTACGATAAGCTTTTCACAACTTTCCAAACTCGCCATAGCTGAAAATTAAAGGTACAATTGTTTGATAGAAATACAAACACCCAGAATTTTTTCCCCCAGAATCCAATTCAGTTTACCGTTTTTACACCACTGTTTAATTTGTACTGTTAGATGGGCCGCCAGTAAGCAGTACCTCCAGAGACGACAGATTGTCATTTGCTACGAGAAATTTCCATATCACTACAAATTTTACCTTACACACACACGCAGACACCTGTTTGCAGAAATACTGACACAGATGGCGACACCGACACCCTCACCTATTCCTATGTGCACACATTCGTACAATACACTCTCCTGCATAGCCATATTATGGAAACGAAAAGAGGGATGGTGAAACACAACAGCAAGTAATTTGTTGGCAATAAAAATGCCAAATAATAGAAAATATAAGGTCCATATGATACCTCCGCCCCCTTAGTCTTTGTTCCCAGCATGATTCCATATCTTTCTTTGGCTCTCTGAGGGCGTTATGCACCTGTCTCTCTATGCTCCACCTTAAATGTATGAGAAGATGACACCTCTGCAGACTCCACCACTCTCCATTCCATCTGAAAATACGTGCTCTTTAAATGGTGTCTGCTCCACGCCAAGTCCCAGAGCCTTACTGAGGCCTCATGCATGTCTCTCTGCCAGGGACGCCTAGCGAGAGGCGGTGGTTGAGGTTGATGTTCAGCTGAGGCTTGTTTTCTTTGTGGAGAAAAATAAGAGAGCAACACTAAAATGGTGTAGGCACCCCATCTACACATCCGTGCCCCTGATCGCCCCCTGAGAATCGTCCCTTCCTCTTAAATGTAAATCAATCCCGACTCCCCTAGCCTGATGGATCCGTCAGTATTTACTGACAACAAACTGACTGTAGATCAATTCCTATGAAAGTAGCATTCAGCCGTGGTACACAGCCCCCCATCCCTGTGACTAATCGATTCGCGGTTAATTACAGCGATGACGGCGGACGGCATCTCATTAGGAGAGCAAGGGTGGCATCTCTGGTGGTGTCAGCAGGCGACGTGGTAAACTGGGGGGCTTAAAACAAGTTTGGGCCTAATCGGGCCATTGTCTTGGTTCTGCTTGAAAGGATCACCAGCCCCGCTAAGCTCCTTGGGGTACCGGCCGTCAACAATTACTGTACTGTACACGCTCTCTTCTATTTTCACTCTTTTTTTTCCCAGTCTTTGCGATACCCACTTAACAGCCCTGTGTTTTGTTTTTCTCTCTTGATTTTCAGGTGATGCTTTTTTCTCCATAAATAGGTCCTCCTCAATTATTTTTTTTCCCAAAATCTGAATCATTTATCCAACAAATACGTTCAGACACACGAGGAATTTGGTTTTGCACATCGCTATCTCAACACACAAATACACACAGTGAGAATCACAATATCATAAGACAGTCGGGGGAAGAACTAGAATAAATAGATAGAATATTTACATCTACCTAAAACTGCGCATTGTAACCAAGTGTAATGTTCAAGTGTAAACCGGTGTATTGCTTTTTCAATGATATTTCTGGTGTTTTTATTCTTAAAAATTTACTCAAAATCAGAATCAGAATCATGTTTATTGGCCATGTAGGTTTGCACATAGTACATGGAATTTGACTCTGGTTTTGAGTAAATTTGGCTCTCTCAGTGTATTTATTGTGTATTTACTGTGTATTTAATCTATAGAATTGGGCATCCAGGTGGTGTGGCGGTCTATTCCATTGCCTACCAACACGGGGATCGCCGGTTCGAATCCCCGCGTTACCTCCGGCTTGGTCGGGCATCCCTACAGACACAATTGGCTGTGTCTGCGGCTGGGAAACCGAATGTGGGTATGTGTCCTGGTTGCTGAACTAGCGCCTACTCTGGTCGGTCGGGGCACCTGTTTGGAGGAACTGGGGTGAATAGCGTGATCCTCCCACGCGCTACGTCCCCCTGGTGAAACTCCTCACTGCCAGGAGGAAAAGAAGCGGCTGGTGACTCCACATGTATCGGAGGAGGCATGTGGTATTCTGCCGCCCTCCCCGGATCGGCAGAGGGGGTGCAGCAGTGACCGAGATGGCTTGGAAGAGTGGGGTAATTATTGACCGGGTACAACTGGGGAGAAAAAGGGAGAGAAATAAAAAAAAAATTATAGAATTGGACATTTGCTTCTCTTAAGTGTTTGGTGTGGACACTGGACGACTTGTTAGGAAGCATGTTGTTGACTCACCTGACCATCCAGTATGATTCTAGTGTACTTGCAAAACAAATACAACTGCGCTGCAAGGTTTTGAATAAATAAAGAGGACTCTACTAGTTCTCTATCTTATACCTCCCATTCACATTGTAGAAATATAGTGAGTTACACAGAGTGGAGGGGACACCGCAGGAAAACCACTTGCAGGACTCAATGAAAACTCCGACCAGGAATGGTCCAAAGTATACATTTCCTGAAGAGGGACCCAGTAAACCCAGTGCTGAAGGGCAGTGCAGGATTCACTTATGTGGCGGGACAAACACGATGGAGACAGAGATGGACAGAGCGACAGAGACCCAGAGACAGAGGCACACAACCAGAGAGCTTGTAGACCCCTAGGGCTTCTCTCCTATCTGTCAGTGTGTCACAGTGATTTGCCCTGTAACCGATCCATGGACACAGAGTCCATGGGTCAGCTGTGACAGGGTGCTTGCGTGTGTAGACAGCTGTGTTTAATTGTATCTGTGTTTATCCTCATAATTTGTCAACAGCTGTCTGTCTTCATCTCTAGAGAGGGGCAGCGGTGTGTGGGCCGGTGTGAGGGGGTGGGTGGTGGGTATGTGGTCATTTGCTGCTAATGAAGTGAGATTCAGGTAGAGACGGAGTGAAGGGTGTCAAGGGGTGCGTGACTGCGATATGTTGCCATGGCAACAGTCAATAACAGTTCGTCTGTGTGATGGAATTGCTTGTGTTGGAAGGGCAAGGGAGGGAGGAAGTGAGAGGGTTATGGGTGTGTGTGTGTGTGTGTGTGTGTGTGTGTATATATATATATATATATATATATATAGCGGGGGTTTTTCCTGGAAACTGTCAATGGTGTTGATAAATGTGCTCAACAAATGAGGAGCAGAATATCAAGATAGATGTAGGGAAAAAAAACTTTTAATACATAGCAGTACAAGCTTGTTTCGTGCTTCGCACATTTACCGTTTTTTTGTTGAATCACATTAGCAGCCGATGAGTGCGTGATGCACGAAACAAGCTTGTAATGCTATGTATTAAAAGTTTTTTCCCTACATCTATACTGATATACATATTCTATCCTCTCATTGGTTGCTGTCCACCGTAATTAGGCATGTGACGCGGGTCAATGTAATATCTATATAGATTGTGTGTTTTTCTTTGTTGTTTAATCACACTGGCAGCTAATGAGTGTGTGACGCATGAAACAAGCTTGTACTGAAATGCATTAGTTTTTCACCGACATCTATCTAAATATATATATATATATATAGAGAGAGAGAGAGAGAGAGAGAGAGAGAGAGAGTAAGAGCGAGAGAGAGGAGACAGAGAGAAGTCAAACTGAAGCAGTTGCCATAGTGACACCCATTGCAGCTTACCATGTATTTCTTTTTTGTGTGTTTCTGATGCAAAAATCTAAGTGTGAATGTTGTTTGTGTGTGCTTGTTAGAGAGATTCACCACCTCTGCTGTTCTTTGTTTGCGTGCTTTGTGTCTGCACCACGACTGCACACTCGTGCATAAATTGGATCCGTGTTTCAGCAGATTTTTCACATGTATGTGAGCAGGTTGTTTTTCAAAGCAAGACAAACTTTCTCTCTGTCTATTTATCCGTCACTCCTTCCCTCTGCCTCTCTTAACAGATGCTACCGTTGTTATTTATGTGGTTGTTCTGCGCTATTGCTTGCTCATATCCCCAGGCCAACTCTCTCTCTCGCGTGCGCGCACACAGACACACACACACACGAGCCAATAGGGGCTGTCAGCGTGCCAAGTCTTCGATGCCATATGCTGCGTTAAACTCCAAGCAGATGAAGGAATCCACTCGCTCATTCACAGGGGGTACTGGAGTTCAAAGGTTAACAAGACCACTTTTTGGATCTCCTTGCACATTTACAGCGTTACGTGAATTTGTTGAAGCGTCTCACCGACAACAGAGGAGATCTGTAACTTTTGACTTTTAGAAACCACAAAGTCTTGAGTTGTTTTGAAAAAAAAATAATAACCCCAATATATTCTAGTACATGCAAGTGCTTGAGAGAAGTTCCTATGATTGAGGAGCTTAGTGGGAAATTAGTCAGAAACTAGAATACGAAACATTGCTTTTGTATTGCACTCTGTTTTCTGAGTTTGCCTGGGATATACTGATTATATGAGTGACTGCCCTAAATTTTTACTTGATTTGATACCCAAATAATTTGAAAGCTTGAATTTTATGTTGTTTTTTCCTATTATATTCATATTTCCCGAAGTACAAATTGCACTACCCAAAAACGTGTTGTTTCGAGGAAAAAAAAAATCGTCCTAGTAGTGTAGTGGTCTATTTCGTTGCCTACCAATAGGGGGGTCGCCAGTTCGAATCCCTCTGTTACCTCCGGCTTGGTCAGGTGTCCGTACAGACACAATTGGCTGTGTCTGCGGATGGGAAGCCGGATGTGGGTATGTCTCCTGGTTGCTGAACTAGCGCCTCCTCTGGTCGGTCGGGATGCCTGTTCGGGGGTGGGGGTGGATCTGGGGAGAATAGCGTGATCCTCCCACGCGCTACGTCCCCCTGTTGAAACTCTTCACTGTCAGGTGAAAAGAAGCAGCTGGCGGCTCCACGTGTATCGGAGGAGGCATGTGGTAGTCTGCAGCCCTCCCCGGATCAGCAGAGTGGTCGGAGAAGAGGTTGGTTCGGCACGGAAGAGTGGGGTAATTGGCTGGGTACAATTGGGGAGAAAAAGGGGGGAAAACATTTAAAAACAAAAACAAAAACATAATTTCATTATACCAGTCGCATTTATATGGTGGTACAGTAGTGATGCATGGGTCTGGGTTTTTAATACAGCACCCACCAGACCCATTATGAGAGCCAATCCGCACCACCCAACCTGCTAAAATATACATTAACTAAACACCTGAACCCGGCGGCACGGTGGCGCAGTGGTTAGCACGGTCACCTCACAGCAAGAAGGTCCTGGGTTTGAGCCTCGGGGTAGTCCAACCTTGGTGGGTCATCCCAGGTCGTCCTCTGTATGGAGTTTGCATGGTCCCCCTGTGTCTGCATAGGTTTCCTCCGGGGGCTCCGGTTTCCTCCCACAGTCCAAAGACATGTAGGTCAGGTGAACTGGCCGTATTAAATTGTCACTAGGTATGAATGTGTGTGTTAGTGTGAGTGTGTGGGCCCTGTGATGGCCTGGCGGCCTGTCCAGGGTGTCTCCCTGCCTGCTGCTCAGTGACTGCTGGAATAGGCTCCAGCATCCCCGCGACCCTGAGAGCAGGATAAGCGGTTCAGATAATGGATGGATGGATGGATAAACACCCAAACCCAACCCGACCCCCAAATCTCCAAATTTAGCTTAGGCTACAGTAAAGTGAGCAGTGTCATATCACCATTTAGTTTTTGTGCTGTTTGCCCAGCATAATACACTGACTGCAAGCCATAACCTGTTGTATATTAGCCTAATAGCGTCCGGGTCTCGGCTACTAAATAAACAGACAAATTGTTCCAAATGGTGTTTGGTGCGCGTGCGCGCGCGCGCACACACACACACACACAAGCCTCTTCTTTCTGACCCCAAAAAAAAGTTTTGCCGGTGTTAACAAAAGCTACGGATACCATTCAGGAGGTCGGGGGCTGTAGGTGAGGCCTCAAACACGTGCATTGACCAAAACCACGACCGCAAATTGATGATAAAGCTGCTTGCGCGCGCGTGCATGCGTGTGTTTGAGAGAGAGATGAAGTGACTGAGAGCGGGGAAGAGAAGGTGGACTAGTAATGCATAGCCTAGCCTGTTGCTCATAATGTTTCTGTAAATGATTTATAACTTAACTCAGAGCGGTACTTTGTCACTTTTGGACCTGCCCACCCAAACCTGTAATATTTTACAGTCGCTTACCCGAACCCGTCAGACCCGCGCATCACCATGGAACAGTATTTTCAATCGAGTCACAAGATTAAACAGTGCCGTCTAGTGGCCGTATATGAAATGCAGTGTATCGCCTCACGAGTAAAAAAAAGAAAAGAAAAAAAAGCCACAGCCACTTATAGTCTAGGAAATACGGTAGTTGAAAAGCACACTAAAGCTTGCAGATATTTACAGCAGTTAACAGTCATTTGGAAAATGCTTCGTCAGTTAATTAAAACTGAATATGGCAGTACAGTATTTCAAACATGAAAATACAACTTTACTTCCAGACACAAATCACAGATCTGCATTTAACACAAATGCACATAATTTACACAGATTTCAAATGGCACAAGTTGCAGCCCACAGGAGAGCCAACACTTGAAATAAACCATGACACACTGGATTTTTTTCCCTCTATAACATGATTACGTTTCATTTCTTTCAAATGATGCATATGCCATTTTGGCACGGGAAAAACTGTTAGCCTTTTTTTGGCTTAGCACAGAACAGGGGCAGTTAATTGACAGTAAACGATATGTCAGCTTTTTGGGCAATTCCAGTGGGCAGAAACAGCCAAATATTTTAACGATGTTGTTTTAATTCCAAAGGAGCTGCCATCGCCAGAAAGTATCTCATTAGATTTTTGCATCTCTGTCCGAATACAGCCTGTTGCTGGACAGCGAGAACTGATGGTATAGCACTGTGTTCAGCTTGTCCACCCCGCTGACAAATGTGTCGTTTGCTCAGTACATTATGATCCTACACAGTGAGCAAGACTACGTGCAAGGAGCACATACAGTTATTGACTTTTCTTTTTCTTGTCTCTATTCTCTCCGCACTATCTGGTGTGTGTGTGTGTGTCTTTATTTGTAGATATCCGTGACCGCAGGAAGAAACCGGTGATGCTTTTTATCCACGGGGGCTCGTACATGGAGGGCACCGGGAACATGTTTGATGCCAGTGTCCTGGCCGCCTATGGCAACGTGATTGTGGTGACCATGAACTACCGGCTGGGCGTGCTCGGTGAGTGATTTACAGAGGACGCTGCGTTGTTGGTCAACACAAGCAAAGACAATGAAACATACAAACATGAGCACTCACATACACATGCATATATGCGCATGCATGGCTGTACAGGTGCACATGTGCACACACACTAATACACACACACACACACACACACACACACACACGAAAAAGAGCTCAGTTTCTCGACAGAGTCATCAGTCGTGTTTTAAAATGATTGAGTAGTCCTTGATGGATGATATCAACAGAATCCAGTCTGATGGAAACCTCCCCAAGCCCTCATCATGGAGAGTTTACTTCCGAAAGGACTTCCTTTTTTGATTAGCATAGCCTATATGCTGAGATTGTATGATTTCCCTGTAGTCTTGTGATATCTCGGATTTGCAAGAGCGAGGTGACGCAAACCTCGACCATGTACAAAAGAATAAATAAATGCACTATCTCCATTCTTGCATCTGACAGATGATAAGTTAAAAAAATATTATCTCGTTCGATGTCAAACTGCCAACAATCCAATATAAATTTGGCTTCTTGTAGTGAAGGGAACTACACAGAAGGCGTACTTTGATGAATCTCTGCTTTCAGTTTCGAGTAATCGCCTCTTCATTACAACTGCTGTACCTGAAAATGCATTCTCTATTCAAAAAAAAAAAATCAATCCAGTGGCTTTGATTATTTCAGAAATCACTGGTAGAATACCTTGAATAAGCAATTAATCAGCAATACTTGTTTTCACTGATGCTTGCCTTGAAGAGAAAATGTTATGCCTCAAGTATGCCATCTCATCTATCCGGCCATATATATTCTAGACTTTTGATCGAAAAGCTGATAATTTAAACACTTGAGGGGAACGTATAAATTGTAGACACATTTACATGAACTTTTACACATTTACAGCAATGGCCTGTTAATTAAAAAAAAAAACTGAACTGAATGCAAAGCCCTATCATGGGGGGCAAATGTCAACTTGACAATCCATTAATCTTTGGTGGGGTTGGGCATTTGGAACTGTTTTCTAATTCCTTTCACATAAAGGAACACCATACAGGCGTAGCTTAACGAGATTCATCGCTTATTTGTTTTGAATAAAGTCTGGCTAATTGTAGCTCACTGTCATCAGTTTTTGCGCATATACTTCACGTACTTGGTGAAAGGTGTGTTGTATTGAAAGAAATGTAATGCCTGTACTCTAGGAAAAGGGCGCCGCAAAGGGATTTAGCACAAAAGAAGTCCGTAGTGTTTTCAGGGAAAACACATATGCATGCTGTAAATGTTCCTCTTTGAGAATTTCGCGTTAACTCACTTTTTGTGTAGGTTGGCCTCCAATTATTGCACAATGACAGACAGCAGCCATGTCAGAGCAAGTTGCACTTTTAACAACTACCTAGCATTGGCTAATTGCATATTGTAAAGAACTTCTTTCTGTTGTACAAGCAACAAGTGGTGACAGCCAGAGAGGATAGAGCTGGCTGAAACTAAAAGTCAAGAGAAAAAAAATAGATATAGCCTTCATTGTTCCAAAGAAATATTCTTTTCAAAGCCAGTATATGTACAGAACCATACAGAAAACCACACCGAGATGTACAGATGCATAAACAAATAACTTTCATAAACACATAAGCACATAGTGTAACATTCACTCACATTCCCAGATAAATCTGGCTCTATGCAAGGTCAGCGAGGCAGTTTGTTTAGTGCTGCTATGGCAGAAGGGACAAAACTTCTGCCAAAGCAAGCTCTTGTCCATTTCAGAGTCTGCAGCTGCAGAGTATCTGCAGCTTGACGGCAGTAGTGTAAGATATGAGTTGAGGGGGTGATCGGTGTCATTCACCATTGTGAGTGCAAGGTGTGTGATGGCTCTGTCGTTCATGTCAGAGAGGTTATGTGTAGGGGAGTGGATGATCATGGAGGCAGCATGTGTGATCCTGGTAAATGTGTTTTTGTTGGGAGATGGTCAGCACGGTACAGAAACGGGGAACAGTACAGCAGGATGGGTTGGATTATGCTTTTGTAAAGTAACAATAGGAGGTGGGGGGCAACAGAAAGTGCTCTGAGCTTGTGGATGACGTGGAGTCTCTGCTGGGATCGTTTATGGATATCAGTTATATGTTGATCAAAGCTGAGTTTACAGTCTAAAACGAGTCCAAGATATTTGAAGTTATTAACCTGTTCAACTGTCATGTCGTGGATGGAGATGGGTTCAGTACAGTGGGGGGTCGTTTGGTGTATTAACGACCAGTTCTTTTGTCTTGTCCGCATTCAGATGAAAGTACTAGTTGTCCGTGCACCATTGTGTAAAATGAGAAATGGAGTGTTGGTAAGCTGTGATAGAGTTATTGCCATTACGTAGTCCCAGTATGGCAGTATCAACAGAGTATTTGTAGTAAGTGGTGATGGGTGAAGGGTTGATGCAGTATAGATAGTGCAGAAAAAGGGACTGAGGACACAGCCCTGAGGGGCTCCGGTGTTGGTGATGACAGTTGATGATGTTACTGTGACTATTCTTGCAGCCTGTGGTGTGTTGCCAAGGAAGTTGTGGACTCAGTGGAAGAGGAGTGGCGGGATGTTGAGTGACGTTTCTTGTGACATCAGTGACGTTTCTTGATCATCTGGTGGTGTTGAATTGTATTGAAGGCACAGCTGAAGAAGTCTATGAAGAGAATTGAACAGAAGTTGCCAGGTGATTCCAGATGTTGGAGGAGGGTATGGAGGAGATACAGCACAGCATCCTCTGTCTGTTGTGGACTGTTGGCTGACAGAATGGTGTGCAGGATCTTTCTTTTTTTTTCTTCAGGCATTTCATGGCTATTTGGGTGAGTGTGACTGGTCGGTAGTGGTTGGGCTCAAAGGGGTGGGATTTCTTGGGTACCGGTATAATGGTGGATGTTTTCCAAAGGGTGAGAATTGATGCTGCCCCACAGTATCACTGAGGCAGAGAGCTTGAGCACCCTAGCCGGGATGCTGTCTGGCCCTGGTGCCTCGCCAGGTTTGCACCTGCCCAGCTGCTGTCAGACATCCTCCATTGTGAAGGGTGGGTGTGTGGGCTCGTGAGAGGGGAGGGCACTAATCAGCTCCTCACAGGCAGCAGAGTGGTTTTGGATATCAAACCGTGCATAGAAGGTGTTCAGAGAGTTGCCAAAGGTGGTGGGGTCTGTCATTGTGGAATGATCTTGAATTGATTTTTAACCAGTTAGTGTTCTTACTTTATGAAAGGTTTGTTTTGTGTTCAGGTTGCTAAACTCCTGCTCCAATCTGTCCTTATATTTGAGTTGGGCCTTAATAATGTCATTCTTGATCTGTCTGTTAATTGTTTTAAGGGAAGCCCAGTCCCTGTGCTGAAATGCCTTCAAATAATCAAAAGTGATGTTAAAAATGTCACAAATTATACTAATTCCAAAGGCAATATTGACCTCCTTCAGCTTGGAGAACTTTTGGATTATACAGTCTTCACCGACAATATCTGAAGTCCCAAGTTTAAATTTTTACTCTCACTAATATTGTACACCCAGAATTACTCCCACACCCCTCCCAGATAGCTGGGACATTGTATTACTCACTTGAACAGGCCTTTAAGTAGCTTAAAAGGACTTACAGTCTGCCCTACTTTCTGTCAAAGTTCACACACATCAAATGCTGGTAAACTTTTTTTATACCCACATTTTAAACTTTTATACGTACTAATTCATTACTGCAGCAACAAACTTACTAGACAGAGGCTTATGTTTGTTAAAGTTTTGCCAAGAGTTCTTCTATCTGAAAAGCCCATTGTTGATTGCCCCAGTCTACAGAGCCATGCAACTGTTAGTGAGTTATTTGCTGGGTATATCTCTTGGTGACAGCGTTTTATGGTGCAGAAATACAAGGAAGAGGAATGCAAATCAGATACAGACCCGGCATTTTTATAAGCTCAGAAATACACCTCGCAGTTTCTCACTTTAACTGCACACCATTGCCCGGCACCTCCACCTCTAGATGTCTATTTCAAAGCTTTATAATTCACTGGACAAAATTGAGGTTTGCAAAAAACAGCAACACGGTCTCATTCCCATCTCGTCAAATACGGCAGCTTGGTCAGTGGCCTTATGCTTCAAACTATGATGCTCGAGGTACCCCTTTAGAATCAGTTTTGCACGTGCAAGGCTGTTCAATAGATATCAATGGTGTGGTGTTCCAGTCAGACAAAAAACAAAAAAACAACCCAGTCGCCAGCATAAAATGTTGGCATTTTACATTTCTGCAAACCACGCATACATTAGTATGTTGACGTTTCTGAACCAAAAATACGTTCCATATCAACATTTCATCATATAGTCAATGAGCCTGCATCCATGTCACGACTGTCAAGATTATGGCTATGAAAAGAAAAAAATGGCTGTCTTCCTTTTATTTCCCATGGAAAATGCAATATTTTAAGATGGGTTCTGCATTAAAATGTGTTTTGACGGGTCCGCGTTGGTGTAGCGGTCTAAGCATCAGCTTTGTGTCGATGCAGTTGCCCACTGGGGACCGGGGTTCGCGCCCCGGTCTCGTCAGATCCGACTATGGCCGGACTCGATGAAGCAGCAATAATTGGCAATGCTCTTTTCAGGAGGGGGGCAGAGACGGCTTGTGTTCATCACATGAATGCATGGCTGTGTGTGTCGGAAAAAGCAGTGGTTCGGCCTGGATTTGCCTTGTCACGGAAGTGGGGAGGCGTCTCCTTCGAGACTGCCGGCCGGAGAGATGCAGTTGGCGAACACATACAGTACGAGGGTGGGTGTTTGAACTAAAATAGGGAGCGATTGGCCACTAAATTGGGAGAAAAAAGGGAAAAAAATCAGAAAAAAAAGTGTTTTGATAACATTTCTAGTGAGAAATGTCCATTTTATTTTCATATGTATCATGATCATATGTATATGATCCTTAGTTTGTTAGTTATTACAAAGATTTCTTCAGGTCTCACCAGAAAATTGCTTCCGACATTGAATACAACCCCAAAATGCATTTTTACAATACTTGCTAAAATATCCTAAATAAATCAACATATTATTGCATATCAACATAGATTTTCTTTCCTGGATTATTGAGCATGCATAAAGACAAATCAACATATGTATGTTTTTTTCAAATAAACCACCTACATGCTGTGTAATTTATTTTCGGCTGCAGTAAATACTTGATATATTCTGTGGCTATATATTTTTATGACCTATTTACAATGCTATTTTGCAAACCAGAAGTACTGCAACTATGGTGCTGATTTGTATCAAGCTGCATGACATAGCTCAAGGGAATTATAGTTCTTAAAAATATTAGTTTTTTCCTATAAGTGGAAGTTGTAAATATGGAATTGAGAGTACACTGAGGGGTTAAAGGGGATGGGAAACACATTTGTGTGATCACATTTTAAATATCTAATGGGTGAAAATCAACTTCGACCATATTTGACAGTGCCCCGAGAGCTCTGTATTTGCTTTATTCCTATGACAAAGTTTTAATTTGAAAATTTCATGGACACAGCCTTAACCAGGGCTTACTTTCTTTTTATGCAAAGGGAAGTGGAGCCTACTTCCCATTTCATTTTAGATTTAGTGTCACCCAAACAGATTATCAACAGAAGTGGGTTTACTTTAGTGGGAAATAAAGGTCGGCATTGCATCTGCACCTTGCACTGGCAAACTTGTTTGTTTGCCCTCCGCAGAAGAAATTAAAAAAGGAAAGAGCGAAAAAAAGAGATGATCACACAAACTAACATTCAAATTGACTCTTACGGTGTGCACGTCACTTTCCATAATGATTACCTCCAAAAATCAAATATACACAGTATGTATGGGTGATGTCATTCCCACCTTCCTTGGAATCTCTGGACCCCTGCTCACGCTCTCTTGTTCTTGCCATTCCATTAGCACCTTATATGTGCTTTTAGTCCACAACCTGTGACGCTTTCGTCACATTCTTTCAGTCAAGGAGAAAGTAAATTGAGAGGCAGCGATCCATTTGTATGCAAAGGGAAAAAGCCACTGCCATCCCCACAAATATGAGAGCCATCCAGTGCAATTTGGCCAGGATGGGAGAAACGTGAGTAATCTTTCTCCCCACGCATCCAATAAGATGGATGACGTGTCACTTCACCACACAAGTTGTACAACGTGGGGGTGAGGAGCAAAGAATGTATATCATTGGGATAGGATACCTATTAGGTCTTCTCAGGCAAACTAACCTTGCATCACAAATCACCATCACATATTGCACAGTGTCAGATGAACTGGATCTGTTTGCCAGCTGATGGCTCTGGCAGCCTTGTACATGTTCAGAAGGAAACAGTTGACAGCTTAATAACCTGCAAAACGCTGTTGTCTTCAAGGTCAAATGTAGTTATTTTGTGGAGCCTTGTGGAAATGCTTTCAGAGCTTTTAATTGTCAAGAAAATATAGATTAATCTGGGAATACTGCCCGAATTTCTGTTAGTCTTGACGCATTGAACCCGACATTTATTTTTTATGAAGCCTGCACCCTAGTCAAGGTTTTTATCATATCCAGATTATTGAAACTGAAGTTGGAAGGGATGAAGCAGGGCTTGTTCTAGGCTACAATATGCTGCAAGAGAGCCCCTTGAAATACACTATAGTCTTCTGCAATTTGGTCATTGTGTCCAGTTGATATCATCCTTTTTCTCTTTTTTAGTGCAAACAAAATAATGTAAGCAACTACAAACCACCTTTCAGCTCTTTTATTGTTAGCTGTTTAAATACAACACAATAAAAGTCCTTTGGGAGGTACCTTTCTCACAGCCAGCACCTTGCAGTGTTGTTGATTACAGCTTTAACTATTTGTGATTGGCAAAACAATAGCAAGCTTCATTTTTAGCGCAATCTTTTTTTTCTAGAAGTGAGAAAACTGAGGGAATTTGAACAGGGCTATATATTTTTTCCAACTAAGCTACCGGTCACGTTCCAGTCCAGCCCCCTACAGTAGTGCTGCATTGGTCTATTTCCCTCCACTCTATCCAATGTGGCAGCTGTTGCTCTGAATACAAAGCCACTCCAGACAGGGGGTGTCAGTTCCCACCAATTTTTTTGTTTGACCCTATTATGTCTGCACCAGGCATCCTTACTTCCATAACAGTCCACCTTCTGAACAACAGTCCTATTTATAAAATGGTACTAACTGCTTATTTAACTGCACTTGGACGGACCCATGACGAAAAAGCATTATATCTGAATGAAACTGAAAGGTCAGGCAGGATTTAGTGAACAGAGGAAGTTTGATTTGACCAACAGGCTATAATGTCCGGGTATTTTCAGAAAAATGTGGACATTGACGTGCTATTGGCTAATTTCAATTTGGTGATAGAAAACCACTTGCCTTTCCCCAGTCTCACTCCCCATTCATGGACGGTTTTGTTGATGAATGCCTGCAAGTGCAAGATAACATTAATAAAAAAAAAATTATTGCATTTGTAACTGTGGCATCTCTAGCATGGAAAAGATGGATGGGCACAATAAACTGTATGGGCAACATCCGACTAGTCAATGAAACTACACACAAACCTACTTGCTCAATGAATCCAAACTCAAACACACCTCAATGAATGAAATCACAAATGCACATATTAACGTAATGCAGTGCAAGAGTTAGCGGAAGTGGAGACAGGGATATGAGTGATGTCATCAATGGCGGCATTTGATCTCACACAACTGGTATATTACCTTGTTATACAGCATCACATTACAAATCCAAAGTTATCAAGGAACAGGGATTAAATTGGGATTTATTATGTGTGTGTGTGGGGGGGGGGGCTCTTTGGTTTCAGGGTTGCCATGGGTGCACGTGTGCGCGCAGACTACAAAATCTGATTGATATAATTTGACAAACTGTAAATATGATATAACAAGATGAGATGACCCTCTGCTCTAAAAACTACAATGCTCATCAGTCATTCTAGATACTGTTGGCAGTGTGCAAAACTACAGATGATGATAATAAAAAAAACTTTCTGCATGTTTAGTCTCCTGTGTATCTGTATCAATGGTGTTGTTACCACTAAAGAAAACAATAATAATACCAAGTATTATGACTAGAACAGTCTAATAGTTACATTAATCTGGAATTAATTTACATCTTACAAACAGGCTGCCAACACATTTTCAGATTTCCAAACCTTTCCATGACTGTTGTCTACCAAAAGATTGGCGCAACCTGCTGCAAACTATCTTGTGTTAGTATCTGTGTAGGCTTCGTTAGCCGATGACGCTATATCCAATCAGATAAACACTCCCCAAAAAAAAACCCCACCACGGCAAGGGTATCGATTTACATGAAGTTTACTGAGAATCTTGTGAAACTGCAAGCAAGATACAGACAAGGTATCAGAATTACGAAAACAGCATTAAACGAGAAACACAGAACAGGTTACGGTGAGTATCTAAGCAGACAGCATAGAGGTGCGGAGCTAGCCTAGCCTAGCCACAGTCAGGTAGCACAGATAAAGAGCTAGCCTAGCTTAGCTACATAGTGCTAAGGCTACCGTAAAATATATACTTGGACACAAATTATCCTGCTGGTTATATTAACATATATTGTCAGACGAACTGAACTTACAGACGTTGCTTTAGCTAGCAGAATACAGACGAACGGCGTTTAAACTGAAGAGCTCAATGGCGACGGCGGCGAGTATCGCGAACCATGAGCTTGTTTCCGGAAGCCTGGTTGCTATGCTAAAGTCCGTCTTAGACCTTGCACATGAACTACCACGGGGTGGTGCTACTACGTAAGATAAACCAGCGATAAACAATTTTAACACATTAAGCTACCTTTGTAAGGGTGGAACAGTATCATTTTGTAAAATCGAAACATTGTCTAAGCATAAAATCAGAGCGATTTACATTCTGTTATTAGACCTGACAGTTTCTGATCTATTTTTCTCCCTATCTTGTCAGTCACCTATGTCGCATAATGGCCTCCAACACTAACCTGATTAAAACGAGATGGTTCATATCAATGGGGCAGCGGCCATGAGCTATTTTTAGCCCTTCCCGACCGGAACCGGAAGCTTCGCAGCAAACGGAAGTCAGACGTCGGGTGCACTAGACTACATTAGAAGTAAGCAGTTTGTTGTAATTTTCTTCATTTTTTGCGTTTAGTTTTTGTTTTCTTTTGCCGTTTTCACCTATTTTTTCTAATGTGCCATGGTGTACATAAAACATTGCTGATATGGGGAATGCAATAGTGACTCCAGAGACGCGGAAAGTCCGCATATGGTGGGTGTACAGTTCCTTAATTTTCCGCAGCGTTTGATCCTAAAATGAATAGCCAGTACACCACCAGCTCAGAGCTCAACGTAAACAAAAGCTTCACTAAGAAACTCGGCCAGAAAATCTGTGTTCAAGACCGACATGCATCAAATCACATGTATTATGGAAGTCACACATAATCTAAACCAATATACAGCATATTCTTTAATGTCTGGTACAAAGGAGAATTTTCTCTTCATTTGGCTATATACTACAAAAGTTCCGATTTTAAATCAAAACAACTTCGTATGTGGATTTTCAGCCTTTATTAGAGTGTTTGTATAAATATCGGATTCACATCCATGGATGAATTACACGGGATCTATTTATTTTTTGAACTTACTAATTATTTTACATATTTTCATTTTTATCTTATCATCACTCTCTATCTGTATCCATATTTCGGGGTGTGGGAGTCATGCTAAAAATCCTATCTCTATGTGAGAGGGTGTAGTGGTGTGTGTGTACAGTGAATTATAAATGTAAGATGTATATCTTATTGCGGCACTGGGTATGAGTTGTTATTTTTGTCTCTCTTGTTATACTGTAAACATGGAAAATGAATAAACAGAATTTTCAAAAATAAATAAATATCGGATTCACTATTTAGAAACTAACACTTTTTAAAAAAATATATAGTCCTAGTATTTCAGACCACTTAAATTATTGGGGCAAGTTAACATTATAAAATAAAATAAATATTAAAAAGTTAATAAAAGCTAATAAAACAAGTCCACTAATTTAACTGTAATCAAGTGTTCATAAAACCATGAGCGGGGGCTGGGATGCAATCAGTACTTTGTCACGGTGCTCCCTGGCCAGTCTGCTACTGACAGGGTCAATAATAGAAGCTAAACGTTGAAAAGCTGTACTTTAACATCAAATGAAATTGTTTGATTTCAAATCTGAATGTATGTAGTAGCCTACATAGCCAAATGAAGAGAAAATGGGAAACCTTATGCTGTGTGACAGCTGGCACACCCCCTCAACTAACCGGTCAATCAACTCCTGTTTTTTTCCTGTGCTCGGCAGTCCACGACATCTTTTTTTAGTTGCAGGTTACTGTGTACCTCAATCTCCGATGTAAACTTTGCACCGGGAACATCATTCGGGGTTAATATTACCCAGTAGCGGACCGTGCATTTCAGACGTAGGCCTTCGGTTAGAGGTCACCTCATAATTACCTAAAGGCAGCCGTCATATCGCCATGCTACAATGTTTTAGTCGCAAAAGTGGTTATCATCGCAATCATCACCATCATCAAGATATTTGACACTTTTCACTTTCACAACAGCGACATCTTGAGGCGATATGGTGTAACGTAGGCCTTACTGGAAGTTATGCCGCTGGGCACATAAATATGCTATCAAGAAACTCAACAAACACGTCCCAGCCAGGCCGCTGGGCATAAAAACAATCAAACATTACGCAAATCAGCTAACTGTACAAAAAAATACATTTGACTCACCAGTGTTGTCTATTTGAAGACAAAATCCATTCTCCTTTCTTTCTAGATGAAACGGTCGATCACACGGTCATAGAGCACTCCTTTGGCTTTTAAATCCGTCAGAATGTCATTTTCAATGGCAATGGAGGCCAATGCTGTGAGTCGTGTCTGTCCCGTTGTATTCCTGGAATACGTTTTTATTCTTTTAAGTGTCTGTGAATGTTCTAATTCATCCAGGTCATGGTTATCCAAAGGAATTGAATCGAGTGCAACTGAACGTGTATTCCGGTGGCTTAGTGAAATGATCATTACGGAACGGATAAAAGCACTATTTTTGGTAGGATGGTTCCTTAGGGCCAGTTATTGGATTTTAGGGTAGGAGCCCCTGGAAAATCTCAATTTAAAATATCAAATTGCAACACTGTCAATGTCAATGAAGTATCTGAAAATCCGCCTAGTATTTTTCAGACAATATGCATCATAAAATCATCAAATCACTTCCAAATGTGATAAAGTTGGCCAACTTTTACAGAAATAAAGTCCCCAAACATTAAGTATTATCAACAACACATTTAATGCAATGATGAATACAAATGAACATGCATCTTAATGTGAAAACATGGGGTAGAAGAAGTGAGTTACTGTTTATTGTGTCTATCTGTTACAGTTGCATTTGCAAAGAGGTGAGCAGTCCAAATTTCCAGTGCTGCATTTGCAAGAGCTACAATCCCCTTTACATGAGCATCTGAAGAGCTCTCTGCAAGCTCTGGAGACCTCAGGAATTGTTAGCCAGACTGGTACACATGATCCCGATTCCTTGGTCCATCCGTAGCTCTCTGGAGAAGGAATGGCTTGGTGGGTTTGTGTACTGGTGGTCCAGATGCCTGCTTGGTAGACTGCCCGTTTCACGTGCTGGAGGAGTGCATTCTGGGTAGGAGGTAGTTTCTCCATTGTTCTATTTTCTTCACAGAAGAGTTCTTTTCTTTTTTGGTTAATTGAGTTCGAAGGACTGGATTTGTCATACAGGATGACAGTCAATCTTTCAAGCTCACTGAACTGCTGGCTATCTACGTTTAGTTGCTGGAAGGGATGCTTTGCCAGGTCGATGAATGTTTCTGTGGCAGCATCATAGGCTTGCCAGGCCCGCCAAGCTGACTTTTTACCTTTTCCATTGAAGGCAGATGTAGTGTCACAGCCGGAATATGCATGAAACACAGGCAGAGCTCTGGATTTAGGTTCCCCCAGGCTTTTGCACATGCTGTTGATGTGGTAAAATCTGTACTTTTTGCCCATCCCAAAAGCCACCCAGATGTCAGTCAGGGGTTGAATTACCAGTAAATCATGAAACAAGCCTGCAAGGATGACGATGACATCAGTGTCCACAGTGCGCACAAGGACAGTTTTCGCTCCATGCTCCAGTGCATGTTGTACATGGACCACAATCCTAGTGTCAGCCTCCTCATGATTGCAAGAGTTCATTGTGCTACTGGAACCAAAAGACGACACAGCTTGCCCTGATGTGACATGCAAAGCTTTGGTTTGCAAAGCTTTGGTCGATGTTAATTCCTCAATTTGACTAGGCATGGTAAATGGTATTTTGCCTCCATTGCCATCAAATCTCCTCCAACTATCTTGGGCATAAGCTTAGTGTCATTTAGTTCAGTAATCATAGTTCGGATTGTTTCATCAGCATTGAATGTTGACACTGCATGGAGAGCTCCTTGATCTGTGCCACTCTCACAGAAGAAGCACTTTTGACTATCTAGTCTTTGTCTCTTCTCTAGCTTTTTCTCAGGATTCCGTTGTCCCTTCCGTTTTTTCTTTGCCAGCTTAAAATTGTTGAATTTCAGATGGCAAGATTTGTGCCAAGAAATAGAATGGGATGCAAAATCGCTTGCAGTTTGATCATCCCCAAACAAGAGTTTCACTGGAAGGGCATCAATGGCACAGAATTGCTCTACATTAGACAAAAAGGAACTGTAAGCATCTAAGTTATCTTCATCACTTGTCTCAGCACGTCTCAAGGGACATCTTAATGGATCAGCAGTGTCCTTCTGGCAAATGATACAGCGATCCCAGTTCAGTTCCATGTTGAGGCCTCACAAACTGTCACTGCCAAAATATTGGAACCAATTAATCTTGATAGTGCAACAAACTGAGCTTTTACTATGGTCTGTTTAATAACATACATTGTTTATGTAGCATTATATGATTTACCTGAGTTGTGTTCACTTATGATTGCAGCTCTGCATTACAATCATGCTTAGATATGGCTCTCTGGTAGAGTCCAGCTTCATGTTGGGAACTCACAAACTGTCACACAAATAATGGAACAAATTGATCAAGGTAATGCAATTAAATTAGTGTTTGCTGTTTTGCAACATACAGCTTATTGTTAATGAATTGCTATTGTATTTACCTGAATTAGAACTTGTTTTGTTTCAGCCCTGTGAGGCTCTAGGCTGTGTTATAAGCATGCTGAGTTATAGCTTTCTGGCAGAGTTCAGAATCATGTTGAGGTTTCACTGTCACAGAAACAATGGAACAAATTAAAAGCCATTCTGGCAAAAGCCATGTACTTCGAATAAATATATCAAAACTAGATTTAAGTAAATAACTTTTAAGGTGGATACACAACAACTATTCCAGATTGCACCAGCTAACATTTTTGACAAGCCCTAGCTAGTTGCTAGCTGAAAAACAGACCTCTGTGCTAGCATTAGCTGTTTAATGGAGATAGCTTAGCTAATCATCTTTACTTCCATATGCTCATTTAGCAACATACAGCACATTTTCATTGATTATTATTATGATTTTTACCTGAATTTCACTTGTTTGGTTGCAGCTCTGTGTGAGACTGTGTTGCATTGAGACAATGCTGATATGTGATGAGTTATGGAGGGAAACTCATTTTGACAGTTGAGCTTATTTTGTGTAGCGCCATCTGGTGGTCTGAATGTATAGTGACACAGTATTTGTATATTTGAACAACTTGATGCTAAAATCTAAAACAAAAATTAAAGAGATAACAGTCTCCATGATGAACAGGGCATTTTTCTCACTTTTTTTGAATTTCCGCCTATTGTGTGCAGGGCTATATGGAAGATGTACAGGCACCAGGTGTCTTTGTACTCCATTTTACACATTATTAGGGGGGGGGTTAATAATTAGGGGACAATTAAAAATCAGTTTCAACTTCTTTTGTGTGCAATAAATAACAATTTATCATCAATGTCCTCTTTATGACTCAGAAAAAATATTTTTTTGAATACAAGAACTTTTGTGTTCTGTATGGGTATTTTCAATATTTTTGTGGGGCTCCTACCCTAAAATCCTTTAGTTGGTCCTAGAGAAGCCTCATGCAAAATTTGGTGCTTTTATCCACTCCGTAACGGTACGCCCTAATATGTGCGCTAACCCTCTGGACTATTGGTATATATCTGTGAAGACGTTTTGCCTCTCATCCAAGAGGCTTCATCAGTTTGTGCCTTTCTGACTAGACCAAGCTAGTCTAGCTGGCTGGTGATGAAACTCAGATATTTATCCTCTTTGGAGTCGTTATCAGAGCTAATGATGTCCATGGCTTTTTCGGAACATCGGAACACAAAGAGCCATGGACACCATTAGCTCTGATAACGATTCTTTTAAGTGCTGAAAATGTACCTTTCAACAGATGCCGTGGAAACCGGGACTGCCACAGCTAAACAAGTGAAATGCAGCACCCCGGTTGGGTCAGAGCCGTTAACTTTGGGGTTGGTCTGCCCATCTCCACAATCCTTTGCTTTTCCCCAAACGGTCGTCTTGAAAATGGTGTGACTAATAAATCTGCCACCACATCATTCACGATTTCTCCTTGAGACATTATTGTCATTCATGGCTAGCTAGCTTTGCTAACTAAATCAAAAACACAAACACTAGCTAACATTAGCCACCAACTACTGTGATGCACTGCGGAGTGCAATCACAACGGTTTCAAGCACAGACCTTGGTGCTGCTGCTGATTGGCTGAACAATCGGTCATGTAGGCTGTATGCAGCAAAGGCCCTATGATGCTGGGCAAGTATAAAAGAATATACCCATCCGCTACACATCAAAATCTGATTGGTTGAGTAATCTATCAATCCAGTATTAACACCTAACTTATTTAGATAGCGGAGACCTTCACTCGAGATGCCGAAGGCGCTGGCAGGAGGAGTCTTCTCACACGGTTACAACAGAGGGGAAAATGCTGATTGGATGATTTTTTTTTGGCCGCGAGACTAAAGCAGAGCCTCCCGAATTCGTATGTGATATTAACAGATTGATTAGAAGATTGCATTATATTTATGAAAGTGTTTTCCTTTTTCTGTAGAGTCTTAGGCCTTGAACGAAGGCCTAGAAGGCCCTGATGGTTCGCCGCAGATATTACCGGATTTATGGCAGCATATACGTGAGTTGGTGTTGTAAACACAACCATGCTGTACTGTCTAACTGCTCCGCATGTCTGACTTCCTGTGACGCGTCCATAGTGACAGAGATGCTGTGACATCACTCAGACGCTGCCCCATTTACAGTCATGAAGTTAGCCGAGCAAAATGGCGCTGGCTGCTGACATTACTGCCATACCTTGCTAGCTAAAGTAAGTTACTTGGCTGTCTGAAGGTATGATGAGTTTGCCTTGATATAAAACTAAAAAACTTGATGATAATGAATGACCATCATTGCTAGTTTGTAGTTAATCAAGTTTACAATAGTCCGCTAAAATATCAATGTTGATAGAGGAGACATTGTTTAGTGGGAATATCAGACGAATTGCGTGGTATACTCAAGTTTGCTCAGGCGGATTCCATTCTCCACCCCCAAGCAACCTCTTTTTTTTTTCATTTACCTTTGCAACAAATGGGTGGACATCCAAGGTCTGGTGCCTAATTGATAGTGTAACACTTTGCAGTATTTTCTATATTTTTAATGTATGGATTTTATTGTAGCAGATAGCACCCAGCAACAACTTCTCTTGAAAGACAAGGGTGGGGTGGGGGGGCTTTCTTGTCCTGGGGCACCATTTACGTTTTGGGATACGTGTATTCTTTGGTTAATCATTATCAGTGCGATCTTTTGGCATTTGAGTTTCCAGGTATCAGCTGTTGGATGAGCAAATATCCAAGTTGAGAGACATTGGAATGACATGGACCTCCATTGCTAATTGTTCTGAAGACGATGAGAATCAGGCATTGTACAGAATGTCCATTCCATCTCCAACAATGAGCTTGATGCCATAATAAGAGAAATAATCACTAGTACTCAAAATGCCAGAGCAAGGCTTGTCCAAAGACTGACTATACAATTCAATGTATGTATAACTATTCAACCCCCGTTCTCTGTGCATACCGTGGCAAATATATTAACAAGACTAAGTTTTAGTTTTTAGTTATTTGTCTTTCAGCCTTCTGCCTCCACCACAATATAATGAAGGTGAATGGTGTTATGTTTGTGGTGCTACAGTTATGCTAGAGGCTCTGTGAGGTTGTACCTGAGCACAGTGGCGCTTTGAGCTGAATGCTAACATCAGTCTGCTCACAATAAAAATGATAATAAGCTCATATTTATTTATTTTATATTTATCAGTGAAGTAACCTAAAAAACCATTAATATTTTTGTTGTGTTATTTGATCTTCTCAATAAACATTTGATTGCCAAAAAATATACATTCATGTTAGTCATGTTTTCATTTGCAAAATATGACTGACTCTAGTGCCTGGGCTGATGTGAACTAGTGTCCTTTCAATATATTACATGTCAGCATGTTACTTTGTAACTTGCTGTCCCAACATTTCTGGAAGTATACAGTTTCTGAAAAAATGCTCAACTTTGGGAATCACATCATCTCAAAATTCCATTCAGGCAACATTCTTTCAACAAAAATATAATTATAGTTCCACACCATAAAATCACAATACTCAGCATGCACAATGTGAAGCTATGCCTGGACTTGGAAGTAGTAAGCATGGCTCCTGTCCAGTGTAACATCATCCCCATCATTGATAAGGCAGAATCCCTCGTCTCCAGCGTGCAGGCACAGATTAACCTCGTTTTACTTGCTTTGTGGGCACGGAAATTAACAGTGAAAAGAACATGTAAACAAGGTTAATTCTGTCTAACTTTTTACTTAATTCACTAATCCCTATATAAAGGCAGTTGTTTTTCACCTGACATGTTTCGACTGCCAAGCCGGCAGTGTTCATCAGAGGTGTTGCTGAAGCTTCCTTTCAGCTGATTTATGTGGTAACAGGTAGGACGACCATGTCCACATAAATCAGCTGAAAGGAAGCTTCAGCAGCATTTCTGATTTCACCTCTGATTTCAACATTTATAAAGTACTGCCCTACAAAGGGAAATGACAGTAACTAACAATTTCCACCACACACTTCTGCGGTCCATAACATGGAAAATTTAAGATATGACATTGCAACTACAATTTGTATTGTTTGTCTTAGTCTAAGACAAATCACAGAATTTGTAGTTTCCCCTCGTCAGGATCTGCAAAAGTGTGTTTTAGAAATTAACAGTTACTGTCATTTCCCTTAGTAGGGTAGGGAAGGCTACAATTGGCATGTACATACATCTTGTACAAAAACAAAAGCAATGATATGTACATTTAAACACCTTTTTTACATGTGATAGCATCAGCCACTTGCACTTTTCCATTGTGCAGGAGGTTGTATCTGGCATCTAACCACCAGCTAAAATTAAAAACAGAACTGCCCCTTCATGAGAACAGGATTCTGACAATATGTGAATAAAGTAGAGTAGAAGAGACATTTCTTTATTAACCACATATGGAAAATTGTATTTTGTGCAGTTCATCTGTGGGTGTGTGCTGGTGAGAGATTTAAAACAATAGCAACAAGCAATTATCAGAATAAAGGGGCATCACGTTGCTCAGCCTCCCTGGGAAAGTCTACTCTAGGGTGCTCGAAAGGAGGCTCTGACCGATCGTCGAACCTCAGATCCAGGAGGAACAATGCGGATTCCATCCTGGCCATTGGAACAATGGACCAACTCTTTACCTTTGCGGAAGTGCTTAGGGGGGCATGGGAGTTTGACCAGCCAGTCTACATGTGTTTTGTGGATTTGGAGAAGGCTTATGACCGTGTACCCCGGGGCACTCTGTGGGGGGGTACTGCGGGAGTATGGGGTACCGGGGCAGTTGCTACAAGCCATCCAGTCCTTGTATAACCAAAGTGAGAACTGTGTCTGCATTCTCGGCAAAAAGTCAAACATGTTTTCATTGGGTTTCGGACACCGCCAAGGTTGTCCCTTATCTCCGATTCTGTTTGTGATATTCATGGACAGGATCTCAAGGTGCAGCCAAGGTGAGGAGTGTGTCAGTTTTGGGAACCTCAGAACTGCATCTCTGCTCTTCGCAGATGATGTGGTTTTGTTGGCTTCATCAGAACGTGACCTCCAGCGTGCACTGGGGCAGTTTGCAGCTGAGTGTGAAATGGCCGGGATGAGAGCCAGCACCTCCAAGTCTGAGGCCATGGTTCTCTACTGGAAAATGGTGGATTGCTCTCTCCGGGTTGGGGATGAGTTGCTGCCCCAAGTGAAGGAGTTCAAGTATCTAGGGGTCTTGTTCACGAGTGAGGGTAGAATGGAGCGTGAGATTGACAGCGGGATTGGTGCAGCATCAGCAGTAATGCGGACGTTGTACCGGACCGTTGTGGCGAAGAAGGAACTGGGCCAGAAGGCAAAGCTCTCAATTTACCAGTCAATCTTCGTTCCAATCCTCACCTATGGTCATGAGCTTTGGGTAGTGACCGAAAGGGTGAGATCGCGGATACAAGCAGCTGAAATGAGTTTCCTCGGTAGGGTGTCTGGGCTCAGCCTTAGAGATAGGGTGAGGAGCTCGGGCATCCGGAGGGAGCTCGGAGTAGAGCTGCTGCTCCTTCGCATCGAAAGGAGCCAGTTGAGATGGTTCGGGCATCTGATAAGGATGCCTCCTGGGTGCCTTCCTTTGAAGGTTTACCGGGCACGGTCAACTGGGAGGACACCCCGGGGTAGACCCAGAACTCGCTGGAGGGAGTACATGTCCAATCTGGCCTGGGAATGCCTTGGGATCCCCCAGGAGGAGCTGGAGGCCGTTGCTGGGGAGAGGGACGTCTGGAGTGCCCTACTTAGCTTGCTGCCACTGCGACCCGACCCCGGAAAAGCGGCTGAAGATGAGATGAGATGAGATGAGATGAGATGAGATGAGATGAGATGAGCAACAAGCAACACCACTGACACTTACATCGGTTACACAAAACACAGGCGAACGTAAATAACTTACCTTACCAAGCAACTGCAATGACTTCTTTGCCTTGTTTCCCGATGATCCACATCTTTAATGGAGTTTCACTGGCCCTCTGAGAGTAGTTTAGCTAGAAATGTCAAGTAAACAACTATAACGTTAACGTCGAGAAGCGCCGCAGCGTTGAATGTTTGTTGCTAGGTTCACCCACAGGACAATAAAAGAAAAGCCACTCACCCTGGCGAAAACCAAACGCCAGTCATTGTGGGGCACCTTGGTACCGAGGTCGTGGACCCAACCACTATGCTTCGATACTTTTTTATGCTTTCATTTGTTTTCTTGAGTACAAGGATGTCTGGAGGACAATGTAGTTGCTTAGATCTACTGTCTCGAAGTCTTTCAATTCAGTTGAAAAATCACTCCTCTTCATAACATAAGAATCACGTCCAACATATCTTGTTAATTTCTGTTTATACCTTTCTCTCGTAATGTCGTCTAAACTAGCACAGTACGGGCTTTCCTCCATCTTGTCCGTTCTGCTTTTCGGTTCCTGCCCTGCGCCTGAATTTCATGCATCTTCGGAATCACGTGACTGCAAGCGCATGAAGTAGAATTGGTCAACACGTGAAACCCAACTGGATAGCGCGCACAGCCTGACTGCACAATTGGCCAGCGTGCTATTACCTCCGGTTGGTGCAGCTTGACTAGGTAGCGCAGGGCAGCTGGATAGGAGGTGTCTATCTTGGCCAGGCTTTTGAATTGTTTGGCCTCACATATTGAATCACTGCAAACCACAAGAGGTTCTTGATCATACAGTCGTAGCTGTTCTCAGTAGTATGCGAGATTAGCCGTGGCCACACACTCACACACACGCACACACACTCACACACACGCGCACACACACACACACGCACGCACGCACGCACGCATGCATGCAGGTGCGCCCAGGCTACTCCCTGGCAGAGATAATTAGGATTTATAATTAATTAGGTGTTAAAAACTTTAAAATGATACTCAACCTTAGACATGTTGCATGCTGGAAAGAGGAAATAGTTTAAGGTTGGCATACGGTATTCTTCCATCCTTTGGATGAGACGTTAATCTGAGATCCTGACTCACTGTGGTCATCAAAGATCCCGTGGCACTTATCGCAAAGAGTAGGGTGTCCCCCGGTGTCCTGGCAAAATTCCCAACCTTGCTCTCTCCATCTGGCCACCTAATCATCCTCCTGTGTAATTCATTCAATGATTCCTCCCTCTCCACCTCAAGCTGTTGTAGTGAGCGTTCTGGTGCAAAATGGCTGCCTTGCATCACCCAGGTGGATGCTACACATTGGTGGTGGTTGAAGTGAGTTACCCCATTCAATGTGAAGTGCTTTGGGTGTCTAGATAAAGTGCTATATAAATGTAATCCATTATTATTATTATATTATTATTATTATTATTATCATTATTATTATTATTATTATTATTATTATTACCGTCTGTCTACGGGTAAAAGGATTTTTGTATGACAATGCATTGAGACATAAACGTGTATAGAGGCCAGTCCAATCTCTTCAAAAATCACCCTGGCTTGAACAACAGCATTTAGGATTTGCTTGCTTATAGATAAACATTTGTTGGACACAAATGCAACACAAACCTTAGGCCACCAGACACCAGTCTGGCCATGTCACGTGCATCATGGAAATTCAAGAGCATGCACAGTTTCATAAGTGCATGCCAGAAAGCCTCAACCAATTATTTGCCTGTCACAGATGCATAAGGAAGGTCATGCAGCATAATGACATAAGGCCTGGTCCACACCGCTTACCTTTACTGTGCATGACGGCTACCTCGCTGAGCTGCTGCGGCTCGCACATGTGTGGCGTCCACACAGACAACATTGCTGCTGCGGCGCTGCTACTGCCAGCCCTATCCATCTACATTGAGTTGACCTTTGATAATGGCCATCAGTAATCGAATGTTTCATTTCATTTCATTATAAATTTCATTTATACTTAGTTTAAACACATGTAGCCCCGGCTTTCTCCTAACCTGCAGTTGCTCAAATAGTTAAACAATGTTTATATTTTTTCATGTCTGTGACATTCTACAGATGTAGACATTGTGAAAGATGTCAGTTATATAATATTGCTGGTAAGATGTCAATATGACTATCAGCAGATCATTGTCACTGTCTATGTTTTGATGAGAACCATGTGCCTCATGCAGACAAAACAGACTTGGCGCCGAAACTCTAGATGATGTGCCGCTGCAGTGCAGCTCGAGCTGCTCCTGAGCCGTGCTGCTCGCATGGGCTCTCTAACCTGCGAACACAGGCGCGGAATTAGGGAAAAAAGAGGCACACGCGCGGTGCTCAGGTAGACGATGTGGCCCGTAATGGCCTCCTCTAGCCAGGGAAGTGCCGTCATTAGCTGGCTAGGGTTGTAGCATGGTGCTTGTAATCAGACAGTCCAGGTACACGGCTGCTACTGTATGGCTCGTGATAGTATATGTGATTCCTTACTGTAAAGTTGTTTGCTATTCTTTGACACCTTCGGTGCCATTCAAATGGTATTTTGCGTGTTTGCATTTGTTCTGCATTTGAAGAGTTGTAACTGTACAGACTCAGTTAAATTAAATGGCTGTCTCCGCAGTCATTGTTGTTCCCTGCTGTCGAACGTTCCAAGTTCATACCATTCAATCACTTTATTATCCATGTCTTAAATCGCATTACCACTCATGCTGGTGGTGTTAATGTTTATGCATGCTGTGTTATTTCACTGCACCGCAGTATTTTTGTTTGAATCACAGTAATTTAATGAAACGTCACTCTACCTTAAACTATTGACTCTATTTATTAATAAACATTCACAGACACACACTATTATCCTTAAATCCATTTTTCATTATATTGTTCACTCTGTGTTGCACTAAATTGTAGTCTTCACTCTTGATATTTGTTTGATGGAAATTCGGGCGGTGCAATTAAGCTGTCTGCCCACCCCCATTGATAAGATGTTATGGATCCTTATTCTTTAACAATTCCATCTCGGTCCCCCCAGTTCACAACAATTACCTCATCAGTTTCTCTTTCTTGAATATCACCTTTGTAGACATATTAGGAGTACCCTGTGTTCAACAAAAGCATGTATTTATCTAGTTGATTGAAATTCTCTCACCGACTCCTAATATAATGGACATGAACATGTGATACTAAAACAGTCAGTCAGGGGGGCCTCCGGGTAGTGTAGCAGTCTATTCCCATCGCCAGTTTGAATCCCCGTGTTACCTCTGGCTTGGCCGGGCGTCCCTACAGACACAATTGGCCGTGTCTGTGGGTGGGAAGCTGGATGTGGGCATGTGTCCTGGCGGCTGCACTAGCGCCTCCTCTGGTCGGCCGGGGCGCCTGAATAGCGTGATCCCCCCACGTGCTACATCCCCCTGGTGAAACTCCTCACTGTCAGGTGAAAAGAAGCAGCTGGTGACTCCACATGTATCGGAAGAGGCATTCGGTAGTCCGCAGCCCTCCCCTGATCGGCAGAGGGGGTGGACCAGCAACCAGGACGGCTCGGAAGAGTAGGGTAATTGACCGGATACAATTGGGGAGAAAAGGGGGGAAAAACCCAAAAAACAACTGAAAACAAAAAACAAAACAAAAAAACAGGGGAAAAAAGTCAGTCAGTCCCTGCCCCTGAACATTTTTTTTCCATTTCATGAATTTCTTGATTACCCCCCACCCCCCACTATCTCATCTTATTTTCAGGAATGCAAAGGCACAACCTACACCATCTTATCTTAAAACTATCTTGCCAACTGCTTCATAGTTGTGAGGTTGTTGGTTGACAGTCATCTCGGGGGTAGGAGCATGCCTGTGTAGTTCACTTCTCTGCTGCCAGAAGCCACTGCCCTGTGGCTGAAGTGTGTGGCAGCCGGTTGAAGCATGACTGACATTCAAAAGAATAGACTGACAGTGTGGCAAAGTGTAGCGATTCAATAAACACAATCCAGACCGGGCAAACTTTACAAGGAAGGAAGGAAGGTTGGGCGGGTATTCTGCACAACTTGCTGCATTCATTTGGTCAATAATTTAACTCAGAGAACCTGGAGTTTAGCTTTTATACGCCTGACAACTTTCAGTTGCCCCACACTGAGAGGTAACATTAGAAGGACCTTCTTCTGCATTTTATCCTTGCTGTTTTTCTGACTGCTTTTTATTTTCCTGCAGCAGAAGAAGATAGTATACAGCCTCAGGTCCGAACTGCGTGCCAACAGGAGGTGTTTAATCCCATTTGATGTACAGTATTACTAACTTTGCATGTTATCCGGATTTGGCATTTGATAAACCCGGCATGCTTCTCTTTCTTATGAAAGTGTGCAGCTGGGTATCTCCTCTCTAACGTTTTCCATACTCTTTTTTTTTTGTGCTGATACGTGCTTTTATAAGGCAACTGTGCACACTGTCCTTAGCCGGAGCTCCCGACATCACATCAAACTTCAGTCAGACAGCCAAGGAAAGATCAGGGAGCGAGGTAGTTCTGTAATGAGTTTCACATTTGGTTCCATTTTGGACAAGAACCGGTTAAAACTGAACATCAATGGCAGGAATCGATAAAGTGCATGTCATTTTGGTCTAGTCATTTCTGTAAAGATAGAATTGAGGCACCCAGTGTAGCCTGACCTTGGTTCTCTATCCTAACTGAATCTCTGGACTGGCCGTGTTGCACCCCCTACAGCAAATCCTGAAGGCTACTGTTTTCCTCATCCTTCTACCTTCCTCCAGCCATGCCAAACTGTCCAACTCAACAGCCTCCACAGCCAATGAGGAAGGGAAATCTTAAGTATGCTAACCATAGCGGAGTCTAATGTTGCCAGGTCTGCTGTTCTCGTGTCGCCACGGGTTGAATTTTGTCCACTGGTTGGGTAGACTTATTTTGCACGCAAATGACATGACTAATATCTATAAATAAAAAATCCATATTTTAAATTAAATAATTGATTTATACCCAAATACTACCAAACTGACTCCAGATCAGCACGTGCACACATAGACATGGGACATGCCCACATACACACACATGCCTAATGCTCTAAATCTCTCGGTCCTCCTCATCTGACCACCACTTGATCCCAACTCCAGTAGTTAGTTAAGCAAACAATTTAGCATCCCCGGGGAGAAACATGACCCCTGGCAAAATACGGGGGGAAATCACATTCTATCTGAGCCGTCTACAAAGAGTCACAAAAATCATCACCGTGGTCGTGGACAGCTCAAGGTGGTGAGAGATCATAGACTTTGACGTGGCCATGGAAACCAACCAGCTGTCTCTCTCCACGGTTGATAATGGGATTCAGAATACCTGCTGAACCAACATCTGCCTACCAACATGCAGCAACTCCAGTCTCTTGGGGCCTTGAGTCCCTCTACGGTGCTCAGAAAAACCCCCAGCTAGCATCTCTGTCATTTCTCGGACTGTGCACAGGAGACCTTGGCAAGCTTGATCAACAGTGGAGAGTGCTGGACACGCTTCAGTGGGAAAGTACAGAAGACTGCAAAAATGAACAGTTCTTGATTGAAGTGAAAAATCACTTGGACGCTGCCGGTGACAAGGATTTTGCTGAGCTTGGATCGTTTGCCCTCTCACTTCTGGCATCGCAGCAACACAGCTGTGGAATGCACATTCTGGGAGATGAATTTGATCAAAACCAAATTACACAACTGAATGAAAGACAGCCTTCTGGAGAACATCCTTCACATTTGGGCCTTCAAGCAGAGGCATGGAATCTGTTGCCACCAGTTCGAGCCAAGCAGAGAGACTCTGGCCTTGTTCAATACAGACCAGTATGACAAAGACCAAGAGGGCGAGGGATCTAGAAGCGTCTAAACAAAAGACATTGGAAATTGTAACTAGTTCCCTTTCAAGGAGATTTTCTGCTTTTATTTCTGTTTTTATTGTAAGGCAGTCAACCTTCTACAAGTCAAACAGGGAAGCTGAAGTTATTTTAACTCATTAAATACATAGCCCAATTACACGTGTGTTTGCTGTAAGTATGCGATTAAAATACAGTGAAGCAACATGATGAAGTGTTTCAGTTGAAATAAGGTTGTATTAAATACAGTTAAATGCACATGAAGTAAAAATGGTACATTCATGTTGTCCAGGCAGGGAGGAAGAGGAAAAAAAGGAAGAGAAAGCGAAAACACAAAGCAACAGGTTAGTTTGTGCATCAGTGAACTGGTCTACACCAGGGCTTCTAAACGTCCGGACCTCGGTTCGGATGCAGTCTGATCGGCAAGTCAGTCCAGACCCAGCCCGTACCTCATGCTATGAATACAATGAGTTATGAAGTGTAACGTTTTCTATGTTGTGTTGTTGTTGCTGCTGTGTCCACGCCTTAGCATTACGCCGCATCAGCGTTCACTTGGGGGTGGCGCGAAGCTTCTATTGCACTTACAGTAACGTAATGAGTGTAGCCATCATCAGCTCGAGCAACGCTAACTTCACTTCACCTGGTTCACTGTCTCTTCTCTGCCCCACTCCCTGTGTGTGTGTGTGTGTGTGTGTGTGTGTGTGTGTGTGTGCGTGCGTGCGTGCGTGCGTGCGTGCGTGCCTTCCGGTAGGCAATAAACAGTGCCATGTCTCCCACTAGGATCAAATGTATTTTGACTATCTTGATTGTGTTGAACTTAAATGTATGTTGCTTACTGCCCACGACTGCAGAACACTGCAGAGGGTTGTGCGGACAGCCCAGGACACCAGTGGATGCGAGTTTCCCTCCATCCAGGACTTATACAATGGACGGTGTGTCAGCAAAGAACGCAGGATTATCAAAGACCCCAGCCACCCCAACTACGTTCCAGTTGCTACTGTCAGGCAAGCGGTACTGCAGCCTCAAAGCCCGGACCAGTAGGCTCCAGAACAGCTTTTTTCCACCAAGCAGCCAGGCTTTTGAACAAAGAACATTTAAGACACTAAGCCTGGTGCCGGACTAATGGTACTGACCTATGGTCTTCAACGGATCATCAGTCTACACTTGCTTGCTTGCTGGTTGTCCATCGTGCCCGATGATGACCATCTTCTTCTATTTGTGGGTCCTTTGAGGACTCAGATAGCAGAAGATACCTGCGCAGAGATGGTTTTTAAAGTGGCATGGGGGGTGCGCTTCTCCCAACGCCACATGACTTGATTGTAGAGGAGATGGTTCCGATGGCAAGGGGGATCCCTAGACGACCGGCACCTCCACACAACTGCAGGGAGCTGCCGGAAATCCAGTTTTTCGGAAACCGCCTCGAAGCGTGCCGCCACAGCTTGCCTTTCTGTTGGGGTAAGCTCCCTTAGCCTTATGTCTTCCAGACTCACCCACAAGGCAGCGGGGCAGTGGTTGATAGGTGCCAGGGCATGTCCACCAGGGTGGGCCTGCACACCATATCTCCCCTGCCAAGTTAGCCTGGGGCCGCAAGACCCCAGTTACCACGTGTGGCCACGGGGAGGCCTGGCAGGAGTCTTGGTGAAGGAGAGGCTATGTACTGGCAAGGGAAGGCTTACACGCTAGGATGCTTCCCTATTCGCCACAAAGGCTAGCCAGCGGCAGCAAGCTAAGGGCAGGAGGGACACAAGCGGGTTGGAAGAACACGTGCACCTTCCCTCCAACTACACACTGCTGCACTAGACGCATCACAACACCCTGTGTGTATGTACACACACACACACTCAGTCTACACACACACACAAACACACACACACACACACACATAAAGAAGTAGCATGGTATACACAAACACACACAAATATGCTAACAACTACACACACATATGCACATTTATTAAGGCTGGGCCTACACACACACACACAGCACCTTACATACATCACACACTATTTATTATTATTATTACTGCTTTTTTTTTGTTCTGTTCTGTTGTTATGTATTACTATTGTTGCTGCAGTGTTGAGGGGCCGAAACTCAAGAATTTTACTCTCTTATACTTCTATACTGAGACGTAACACATAAAGAATCGTGAATCTTAAAAGTCGAGCGAGCTCATTAAAAATTATTTTGTTATCGCCAATTATTCCGGACCTCTGACCTGGAAGAAAAATCCGATGCAGACCTTTGAGTACTAAATTTGAGAACCCCTGGTCTACACATTCACAGAGCTCTATTTTATTAATGATAATGTACTGTATCTAATTATAAAAGGCCATTTTAGGACCTAGGTGAAAGAACTGTTCAGGGAAAACTCAGTCTAATGCCGGCATACTAAACATTTATGGTGCTCCTTTGCTGATATTACAATACATTTGGCAATGATAGCAATGCTGCTGGACTTTGAAAGCAGTGTGTATGGCTTGGCAGGGGCATATTTTGAGTTCTGGTACTGGTCTGGTTTCGATTGGCCATTGGGCTGGTTTTGTCACACAGACCTGGCAACCCTGGCGTAGTCGTTCATATCTTGGAACATGGCTGACTTCGTCCATATGCTAGCATTAAAAGATATATAGTAACCAGATGGCCAGATCCCCCACAGCTGCTCCGGTGCAAATCGCGGAGGTGCCGGAGGAGGTGCCGGAGGAGACGCGTCGCTAGCATTTGTGATGAGCTCCACTGGAGGGGACTCTGTAGCGTTAAATATGTAATGAAAAGCTTTGCCAGGCCGCCGAGTGCTTGACCTTGCCTCTGCTGCCTTAGCGACAGACATGCATACAAGTACATACGTCACCTACACCCGAATGAGCTTTTTAAATCATTCCAGTGCTCAGACAGCGAGAGAGAGAGAGAGAGAGAGAGAGAGAGAGAGAGAGCGAGAGAGAGAGAGAGAGAGATAAAAGGTGGAGAATGAGACAGCGCAAGAGAGAGCTGAAGGTGTCCACATGCGTACAGCCGCTATGCATGCATGTGTGAGTGCACGCTCCTGTGAACACGTACACACGTATTTTATGTGTGTGGGGCGAGCAAGGTTTCGAGAAATGAAAGAAGGCGACAGTGAGAGAGACGAGATGGAGGGCAGAAAGCAGGCGAAGGGGGGAGGAGAGTGAATAGAGAGACAGAGGGTGGAAGAGGGGCTGCATTAGCCTGCGATGCTAAAAATAAAACCTGCAGAGCCACTTTTAAAAATGCAGTGGAGCAGACATTCATCCAGCGCACAATTACACAACATGGTTGGGACACACAAACATAGTATGTCTGCATACACACACACACACACACACACACACACATATAGTAGGCAATCTAATGCATCATGTTGAACTATCTATTCAACACAAAAATATCACTAAAATTGAACTCATACAAGAGCGTTTTCTTAAAAGTGGTTCTGGCGCGCACACACACACACACACACACACACACACACACACACACACACAGAGTTTGTCTATTCCCTAATACAACTGGGGAATGGGTATTCAGCGAGTGTGAAGTGAAAAATGCTGGCTCCGAGCTCCAATGGGGTTCCACACACATTTGTTCCTGTGTGTGTGTGTGTGTGTGTGTGTGTGTGTATGTGTGTGTGTGTGTGTGTGTGTGTGTGTGTGTGTGTGTGTGTGTGTGTGTGTACCTGGGACCAGACTAGGAAGTGAAACATGACCTGACAGGATCAGAGAAGTTATTAGGACACAGCCAGAAAAACACCCAAACATGTTTGCCAACACATGCATGTTCTCTCTCTCTCTCTCTCTCTCTCTCTCTCTCTCTCTCTCTCTCTCTCTCTCTCTCTCTCTCTCTCTCTCTCTCTCTCTCTCTCTCTCTCTCTCTCTCTCTCTCTCTCACACACACACACACACATACACACACACTCCCTCTCTCTCTCTCTCTCCTGCACACATGCGCTGTCTCTTCTCTCTCTCTCTCTCTCTCTCTCTCTCTCTCTCTCTCTCTCTCTCTCTCTCTCTCTCTCTCTCTCTCTCACTCCTGCACACACGCACTGTCTCTCTCTTTCTCATACGCACACTTGTGCAATTCTCAGTCACCATAGCAACCCCCAGCAGAATTGATGAGCAAAGTCCTCTTGACTCTGTGTTGCAGGAGAGCAACTGGACTGTGTGTGCGTGTGTATGTGTGTTTGTGTGTGTGTGTGTGTGTTTGTGTCTGTGTGTGTGTGGGGGGGGTATAGAGTGTGACTTTGTGGAGGAAGGATGGGAGATTGAAAGCGGGAGAAGCGGTGAGAGAGAGATGACAGTAATAACTACTGGACTGATATTCTCAGAGAGGGGATTAGCGCCTCAGCTGGCCTGCATGACACTGGCGCGCGCGCACACACACACACACACACACACACATACACACACAGACTGACACACACTCCCATGGCCAATGTAAGATACACAAAGGCAACCCTTTTCACTGACACACTCACTGACACATTCTCGCAGAGCACACACACACACACACATACATACAAACACAGTCACAGGCATATCTTCAGACACCCCACCCAGGTTGGCGATGACCCTTCTTCTCTGTCGTCCCCCACATGTCATTTCACTCCCATCTGTCCCTGGGCCTTCTCTTTCCTCCGTCCTCCTTCCTTTCTTCTCCTCCACCCCCGACTCACACCTCCCAGTCGACTCACGGGCTACTGCTAATCGGCTAGCATAGCTACCGGTCTCTTTCTTTAAGCGCTGCGAGCTTGTCAAGTATTTGCATCTCGCCGTCTATTGGCGGTGGAGATGTCAAAGTGCCTGTTTGCGTTACATTAGCGACGCTCGACAACTGGCGTCATGCCAACAGCATCCGGTCTGACGCCGCTAACGCCGTGACAGGCAAACACAAACGCCAAACATGCTTTGCAGGCTTGGCTCAGTAATACGGCGAGGTTTGGATTTGAGTCTAGCAGCAGGAGTGCATTTGCCTGCTCGTATATATTCCCCACATCTCCTCTTTTGTTTCCCTGTCTGCCTCCTATACACCCTCCTCCTCCTCCTCCTCCTCCTTATCAACTCCCAGTTTCCCCTCACTCATCTCTCCCAGCACTCTCTCATCTCTTTTTCCCCATACACTCATTTGTTCCCCCCTGTCATCTACTTTGTATCATCAACCCCCCCTCCCCCCGCCGCCCTCCCTCCGCATCCTTTTTTTTGGGTAATAATCGCTTTGGGCAGTCCCTAAATGCTGACTTATGAGAGCGATTACGCTGATGTATGTTTCATATGTCACACATGCAGCTTTCTAAGTGAGCAACCACGGGCCGGTAATGACTCAGGATGGATCATCATTACAGGGGAATGACAGACATTCGAATCGCTTGGTTGTGCTGAAGGGCTAACCCGAAGGTGTGCCAAACGGAGGCGACGTGGGGAAAGCCAGCGCCATGCGCCAGGCCCTCGCGAATTTTGATTGACACTCGACAAGACGGGCACATTAGAGAATGTAAACACAAGATGATTTTTTGTTTTGTGGTAAACCACAGCGCTTATGTTTCTTGTGGTAAACTGACTCTGGCTCAGATGTTTCATTGTGTGCAGCCACTGAAAACACACACACACACACACACACACACAACACAAAGTAAACAACAGATGGTGTTAGCATGTTGTGGTAGAGTATGCTTCGTACTGTGCTGCACTACATGCATACTTAATGTACTCGTGTGTCCCCAGATGTGTACTCATTTGGACGTTGCACGCATTGTGTGTTTTGCACTATAAATATGCATTTATATTTATGGTGCAAACACACACACACACACACACACACTGCACATGCACATCGGCTAAACGTCCAGGTTGCACGAGTGGATCGTTTAAAGGCAAGTCTGTGGTAACGGGTGCTGCAACTATACAACAACATGAAAGAAAGAAAAAAAAACCTGATAATCACCAGTTTGTTCGGGTCATTTCTCCCACATTTACCTCTCCAACTCTTCCTCCCCTCGGCCCTCACCCAAAGCCTGTGGCCTCCCATGCCAGGCCATCTCCATTGCCGCGTCCCCTTGGCTCCTGGAGCTCCAGCTGTCAGGTTCCCGGGCCGTCCCCACAGGATGACCATCCGAACTGGGCCACAGCTGGGCATCACATCCCCGGTCTCTTCCCTGGCTCCCCCCACCCCTCCACCCCTTCATGCCCCCAACTCCCAGCCATCACTGCTGCACCAAGGCTGGCTAACACAACACCTGGGGCAGAGAGACAGAGAGCGAGTATACAACTCATGACTAATGGCAAATGTTCACACGTTTTCTTCTCTCTTACACACATACGCATACGCATACGCATGCACATGCACACGCACACACACGCACCTAGAAAATATCAATGAATGGCGTCCGGGTAGCGTAGCGGTCTATTCCGTTGTCTGCCAACACGGGGATCCCGGTTCGAATCCCCGTGTTGCCTCTGGCTTGGTCGGGCGCCCCTACAGACACAATTGGCTGTGTCTGCGGTTGGGAAGCCGGATGTGGGTATGTGTTCTGGTTGCTGCACTCGCGCCTCCTCTGGTCAGTCATCGGGGTGCCTATTTGGGTGGGTGGGTGGGTGGGTGGGTGGTGGTGGTGGTGGGGGGGGGGACTGGCGGGAATAGCGTGATCCTCCCACTCCCATGCGCTATGTCCCCCTTCACTGTCAGGTGAAAAGAAGTGGCTGGTGACTCCACATGTATCGGAAGAGGCATGTGGTAGTCTGAAGCCCTCCCCCGGATATTTAGAGGGGGTGGAGCAGCGACCGGGGCGACTCAGAAGAGTGGGGTAATTGGCCGTATACAATTGGGGAGAAAAAAGGGGGGGGGGATTAAAAAAGAAAAAAGAAAGAAAATAACCATGAACATTAGGAGGGGTAATAACACTAATTTGCATATAGGGGACTGGAGGACGAGATGAGGTGAGGGGCAAAACTGACTGATGTGCACTACGTGATTGGCCAGGACAGCTGTGATTGACAGGAGGAACTGTATGATAGTGACAGTAGCAAGAGGACACTTAATATGGTTGCACACACACACACACACACACACACACACACACACACACACACACACACACACACACACACACACACACACACAGAGTTGAACAGTGCAGCAGACGGCTGAAGGAGACAGGGCTGGATAAAGGAAAGAAAGGACGATGACGACTGAAGTAGGGGAGAGGGATTCAGATTCACCCATCCATGCGATTCACAAATTTACACTCACACACACTCACACACGTATAGACACACACGCTAAAAACAGGCTGGCCCTTTTCCCACTTGGGGCCCAGTAGCAGATGCCATGAGCAATATGAAAGCAGGGCCACACCTGCTCCTCTGCTCTCCTCCTCCGCCTCCTTACCGGTTCACAGCCCCTCCACACCTAGAGAGCTGCAGGTCTTGCCTCTCTCTCTCCCACCACAGCACCTCTTAGTCTCTCAACCAGAGACATCCACACCTCCCCACTTCCTCCTCCTCTACCCACCTTCAATCATACACATGGTTTGTCCCAAGCAAAGGTGCACAAATGCGCTGCAGCAAAGGCACGTTAATGACAGGTTTAATTCATTCTAGCGAAGAAAAACATCACTTAAAGCTCAAAGCAACACACCCATGTGGAGAGGTTAAAACACACACACACACACACACACACACACACACACACACACACACACACACACACACACACACACACAAACACAGGTGCGGTGCGGCATATGGAGGGGTAATATATAAGGCTGGGATTTGGGGGCTACTTTACTTTGGACCCGTCAAACCATCGCCGCTGTTAAGCGGGAACTCCACAGAGTGCTGTGTGGTACAGGGTGTGTGGTGTGTTTGTGCTTCCATGCAGCCATATTCCCCCTTCACCCTTTAACCACATTTCCAACATCCATTCACATTTTATGTGTTCACGCCTCTTTTGTTAGTTTTGGGGCCAGCCGGGCCGAAGAAGACGGGTCTGTGCATGTGTGTGTTTGCATTTCACACCTGTGCTCCTTCATCCCTCCGCCTCTGATCCGGGGAATGAGGCGGCGTGGGCCTCTCATTAGCAAACTGCTGAAGCTAATTAACTAATTTACCAGCCTATCCTTGGGAACCAACCCACTGCCAATCAACTGGCCTAAATGAGCCGCAGTCACGAACCCAAAGGGAAGGGTGCGCTCGACTGTGTATCTTTCTTCCCGTCGCAGCATTTTTTCTCTATGCAACGCTGCATCCGGAGCGCACAGCGGACCTCAGCAGCCCGCTCACACTTGACTGGGCCGAGAGAAAGACAGGCTGGCGATAACGCGCATGTATGTTTTCCAGAGACAGCGTTGTACTGTGTGTGTGCTGCTGCTGCAAGGGAGAGGCGCACACGTGCACTCATGGAGCGCTCTCTGTGAGTAGCTCGTGTTTTCATGTGGAAGGCATTATGATCTGTTCAGCTTTTAAAAGAGACAGATGGGCTCCAAAAAAAATGACACAATCAAGTACTCCGTGTGTTAATTTTTTGTGAAAACCTGGTCTAAATAGAGCTCCAAGTGGCACTAGCTAGATGAAATTGTCACACGGAGCTTTTTATTGCTGCAAAAACACTTTAAGCTGAAAAAAGGATTCATGTAAATTGGAGAACGTTTTTATATGGAATTTTAATACGGATGATTATTGTGTAATTTATTACATAATTTCACTGCAGATGAATTCGTGATTGTGATAATGTTTAGTTTGTTGCCGCACCACCTATTTCACTGCTCGTTTTACAATGCGTGATCGTGCATATTAGGACTAAAACTTGAACTTAAGGGTGCTGTGGCACAACTCATCTGCAGGTTGGACAATACGACCATAGGATTGGCTCTCAACAGAGGTGTCATCATAGACAAAGGCTCCGCCTGCTTAGTCAAGGCGTGGTTGGCGCCTCTTTTTTTTCTAGTTAGAGAGTGGCGTTAGCATAGCAGGATAAACACAGCTGCAGCTCATATGAGTCTGTTTGATTTGGATTTGCCAGCCGACCTAACAGCATTGACAGACACAGACGGACAGACAGACAGACAGAGCCATCACTAATTATTAATAGTACTGTCACGGCTGGTTCTTTGGCACACCTACATCCAAATGAGCCATTGCTAATGTAATTAAATTGCAGCTGTGCTTATCCTGCTATGCTAACGTCACAGAATACAAAGACCACCCTGGCATGTTATGTGGGTTTTAACCTGTAGATGTCAGTAAACTCACTAAATTGGTCTAGGGTTTAGTTAATCTTCAAGTCCTCAGAAGAGATGTCTCCTGAAGATCATGAGAAGTGCCCATGCTTGTATTTCAGGGCGGCTTTTGGCAGCTTGCCATTGTATAGCGTTGCTGCTCATAGCTTGCCATTGTGTGTGAATATGGATTATGTACAGACAGCACTCAACCTAGTGACTCTGTGTTTGATTCTTTAAGAGATGTTGCCTTATACGTGTATTTTTATCTGGTTTATAGAAGAAATCAGAGTGGCCAGCCAGGTATAGATTTATTCTATGATTTTACGTTATAGAGGTAGTTAAATTATTAAAAAAATATTACAGTACTGTATTCATTTCTGGGCTTTGGCCCCCCTCGTGGTCCTTCCTTCCCCTTCCGATGGCCGTGGGTCTGAGTTTGTGCCTACATTTGATGTAACTGTATTGTAACCCCTGTGAGTTGTGTTCATCATGAAAAGAAAGTCACCGCTTCTTACCAGCCACTAATTATGTTACTTTACCCATACCTATAGTATATTTTGGTGGGTTATGATGGAAGTACATGTGATATTTTTGACTTTCTCCTTCACATTTGAGTCACTTCCGGAAGTTTGCTTACATCCACTCTATACAGCACACCGATGTGCCTCACCACCCACAGCACAGAATGAACTGGAATAAAACTGCACGGTCTCTCTAAGGGAGGAACGAGTGGCAGCAAATAAGAGAATCTGGGGGTGTTTGATGAGTGTGTATGTGTGTGTGTATGGGGTGCATGCATTTTCCACTACACCCTCATGTACTCTCTCATGTGTCCTCTTTACCAGTCCTATGTCAATGTTTGCACATACAAGTCTGTCCTTCATACAAATGTCGAGTGCTGAATAAATAATGAACACAGTGAAAGAGCCACTTTTCCTTCCACGAGTGCTGTGTGCGCATGTGTTTGTTACATCTCCTCACTTACATTAACAGCAACAGATGATGAGTTGGACCACGAGACACAGTGTCTTTACTGTTCCAAGTGCAAATTCAATCACACACATATCATTACGCCTACATACCACTTATCCTGTTAAAAAGGTACGCTGACCAGGGAGTCCGGGTGGCGTGGCGGTCTATGCCATTGCCTACCAACACGGGGATCGCCGGTTCAAATCCCCGCATTACCTCCGATATGGTCAGGCATCCCTACAGACAAAATTGGCTGTGTCGGATGTGCCTATGTGTCCTGGCCGCTGCACTAGTGCCTCCTCTGGTCAGTCGGGGCGCCTGTTCGAGGGGAGGGGGAACTGGGAGAAACAGCTTGATCCTTCCACGCACTACGTCCCCCTGGCAAAACTCCTCACTGTCAGGTGAAAAGAAGCGGCTGGCGACTCCACGTGTATCAGAGGAGGCATGTGGTGGTCTGCAGCCCTCCCCGGATTGGCAGAGGGGATGGAGCAGCGACCGGGGGGTGGAGCAGTGACTGGGACGGCTCAGAAGAGTGGAGTAATTGGTCAAAGTAAATTGGGGAGAAAAAAGGGGGGGTATGCTGACCTATCAGTTAACGAAAAGTAGTGCCAACGCTTTATGTAAATATTGAAATAATGTATTCTTTTTCCAGATACACAACAGTGTCTGTTTGTGTGTGCTTGGTGTTTCTGTTTGCACACAAAGCTCGACTTGGATTCCCAAAACCCAATAATCTACTTGATAGAGTTCGGTGTCAGCCAGCTGGCTTGGGGTGTGACAGGAAGTGTAGCACCGTGTGCGGCACTGAGGGCCAACGGGCCGTGATAAAGTAGCATGTCTTTCGTTAGACAGGGCTAGCATTAGGATACAATGTAAATATTTCAAACACGGTGTGCCTACTGGGCTGAAACAATGGGAAGGGTTATAAATTTCACCTCTGCGGCTGTGGGCGAAAAGTGTGAAAGAGTGATCTCATGTGAGTGTGTTGCCGCATTTATGCTGTGTGTGTTTGTCCTTGCAAGTTAAAAGTGAAAAAAAATACCATGGTTGAGTAATGCTCAAAAGATGCACACACACTCGCATCGCAGTGTGTTTATGTGCAGGCTTGTGTGTGTGTGTGTGTGGGGGGGGGGTCATGGCTTTACATTGAGCTGTTGTGTATTCTAGCCTCAGGCAATGTGGCCATCCTTATACATCTCTGTCTGAAACATTAGTGCTGCAGCACCCTGGGGTCTACCCGCAGGAAAAGCCTAACGTATAATCCTGATTCCCCAGCCATCCAGCAAAGGCACAGAACCATACCGAAGGCAGCACCCCCCCCCCCCCGCCCTCCTCTGCAGGGTCACATTGATTTCAGGCCTTGTTCGTCCAATATCGCTCTCAAGTAACACCCAGCAGTGAGATGAGTCTAATTTATAAAGTCTCTACAAAGCCTCTTGCCTTGTTGTAAAAACAGTTAAATCTGCTTTAAAAAACAACCCAAAAACATCAATACTGCTGAAACTGAAATGGACTCATGACCCCGGCCTCTTTTCTTTTTTTTTAGACAAGATCTCCTCCACATCTGTATGGTGTTCAGGCTCTGAATACATACGCCTTTTCTCATGGCACCAGCATCATCTCTGAAACCTCCTCTCTCCTTTTTAGGATGCTGAAGTAATGGCTGTCGTCTGTGGTTTGCTTTATCAGAATATAATGTAAAAACTTTTAAAAATTTTTTAAAAAGTTACTTTTTTATATATAGTCTTAAGAAGTTAGAACTATAATTATAATGAGAAAATTTCAGGGCGGCACGGTGGCGCAGTGGTTAGTGTGGTCGCCTCGCAGCAAGCAGGTCCTGGGTTTGAACCCCAGGGTAGTCCAACCTTGGGGGTCGTCCCGGGTCGTTCTCTGTGTGGAGTTTGCATGTTCTCCCCGTGTCTACGTGGGTTTCCTCCGGGGGCTCTGGTTTCCTCCCATAGTCCAAAGACATGTAGGTCAGGTGAATCAGCTGTACTAAATTGTCCCTAGGTGTGAATGTGTGGGGGGGGCCTGTGATGGACTGGCGGCCTGTCCAGGGTGCTTCCCCGCCTGCCACCCATTGACTCCTGGGATAGGCTCCAGCATTCCGCGACCCCGACGGGATAAGAGGCTGGGGTAATGGATGGATGGATGGAAGATAATTTCAGAATACTTATTGGCCCCTAAAATCTCTGTTGTTCTTGCTCACCCGACTCTGTCTTCCATTTCTTCTTTCTCTTCTTCTCATCCTCTCCTCAAATCTCCCCTCATCCATCCTCTCTCTCCGACCTCCCTCGCTCCACCGTTTTCCCGGTTCTCTCAGCTCTTGCCGTTTTCTAATCAGAAAGAAACAAATGCGCTCATTAATTTCGCGACCGGGCAGAAACTGAAAACTGTAATGGAAAAAAAAAAACAAAGCAAACATCCATGTTCAGTTCCACCGTTAAAGCGCTTGGACGGGGGAAATTGGCCGTATCACTCGGATGAATAAAATCTTCTGTTTTTCACTCGTGTACACGGAGACGATCCAAAAGAGGAGTCCTTGTGCCTCAACAAGCCGTTTTAATATTTACGTTTTATTTTTAATTATTTGAATCTTTTGCTGGAGACAGAATAGGATCACACAGTGGGTGTTCCCTTACACGTGTAAACAGGAGTTGTCTGGGTGACTTTGCAGAAACGAGCTGGCTCCGAGTGGGCTTTGAGCAGATGTGAGCGGTGGAAAACTAAATTGGAATTGGCGCAGGATCTGACAAGTTGGCAGTATTCGTACCCCCCGTCCTCCACACGAGCACCGTAAATTGAATGCAGCCCAACTTGCGAATAGGATCAGGGATTGGTTTACTTCTTTTTCTTTTTCTTTTTTTGCTCCATGGCAGGTTCGTTGATGTAACCAGATCGTCAATATACTACTACAGATTTGGAGTGAAAATACTTGTGTGGAAAAAAAAAAGTCAAATGTTTGACAGCTCATTAAACCTGGGAGGAACAGACGTCTGCTCCCGCAGTATGCAGATTATCCAATAAGAGAGCTGGCTGCAAATATGTCTGGCAACTATTCTGTATCATACACACATATGCACATACATACATATGCACTATGCACACATACTACAACCAGTGCATGACTTGTAAATCGGGAGGTCCTCGGACACAGAGAGGGTGCTGTCCCAGCGGGTCAGGGGGAGAGAAAAAGTCACATAACGCATCAAAAAACCCCACAATGCCTGGAGCACACTGGATGACCGCTAGCTGTTCACACTAAACTCTCATCACAAGCAAAGCATTATTTATTTACATTTATTAATCAGAGGATTCATAATAATCACTCAATGTAAGCAGGGGGGCACGTAGAAACAGCTGTTTACGGTTTGCAGCTTTCGCTCTTTCGCTCTCTCTCTCGCTCTCTCTCTTTCTCTCTCTCCCCCCCTTCTGTCTGTGGGTTGCCAGAATGGGGGGATGGAATTAGGGCCAAAAGTTCTCTTTACAACCACAAAAAGCAAGCAGGCTAAGAACCTGAACCAAGCAACGTCCGTCCGTCCATCCGTTTGTCTTTCTTTCTTTCTTTCGAGCTCCTCCAATCCGTTTCAGTACCCTCACTGGCGCCATTATCGCCACCCTGTTGATCAGCCAAAACAACTTTGGCCTGTCGAGGGCCTGAGTGACCGGCTGGTTTGAAGAATTTCAACAAATCTGACTGTCTTTTTTGACATTTTACCAGTTTGTTGCTGAGGATACCGTGAGTCAAAAAGCAGTAACATTAGCTCATGTGACGTGCACCAACTCACACCATGTCTCTCCCTCCCTTTTTTAAAAAAAAAAATCAGATCTAAAATGCATCCAAACTAGGCAAACAAGCAATTTACCTGTAACTTCAATAGGAAAAAATGACAACAGATAGTACATTAAATATGACACAAAATTTACTTACAGATTTTGATAGTGACAAAGGGGGCACTGGATCCAATCAAATAGGTGCCGGTCTCAATCTGGAAGGTCCTGGATCCTGCTCTGGCAGGATCCGGCATAAATTAGGCCCTGACTACAACCAATATGACACAGGCTGTTTAGGAGGCTTTCACATCAGGGACCCAGGCCCAGATCCTAGTACACTTGATCCCAAAGTCCGGTTCATTTGATTAGTGCGAACACTGTGTACTGTACCCAGGTATGGATCAACGAATAGGGCACTGATCAATGAACCATTCCCGGATCCACTTGAAAAGGTAGTCTCGAGTCTGTTCATGTGTACTCGGGTATGGTTCATGTTGGGTGTGGAAACTACAGCACCAAAATAGAAGGACTGCTAGCTGTATGGTGTCATAAGACATAAGTCTCATTTCTGGGTAAAAATGTAGAAAAGAACAACTTAAAGTACCATAGTGGAGGTGTCTGCATTTCATTATTATTATTTGTAGTAGTAGTAGTAGTATTGTTCTTCTTCTTGTTAATTGGTGGATCACAAACCAACTAGGTGCATACCGCCACCGACTGTATCAGGATACAGGTACAGAACAACATTACTAATGTTAAAGCTGAGCAGTGGGGGAGGGGAGAGCGTGGGGAGGGGGGGCAATCGTACTCAGGCATGGTACGAAGCAGCCGGACCTAATATGAAAACACCCTTGGCTCCATGCACAGCACATTTTGATTCTTTACACTGGTAAAGAAGTACATACTTTTCAATTATGCATGCAGGTATACCATGGATAATGTATGCCATACTTATACGAGCTGAACTGGAACACTCAAAGGAGCCACTATACCGCTGACATTACTCATACGGTGTGTGTCTGTGGGTCTATATGTGTTAGTATGTGCGTGCGTGTATGTATTAGTATGCCTCCATGCTATGAGAACAACTTGACTCCCAAACCGATTTCACTGAAGATATTTCTACGTGCTCCTCATCCTCCCACTCTTTACTGCTCCCCATGACGCTGGATGCAGCAGTCGGGGGTAATCGCTGCGTGTATGATAATGTAGCTCTTCATATGTATTCATGAGTCAAATAAAGTGTAGTCACACATACTGTGCTACCAAGAGGCAGATCTTCTGCCAGCAACAATGGGAGACCGATGCTCACATGCGGTCCACGTCGATGCTTGTGTATGGGCGATGTGGATGCGTGTGTGTGCACTTGCATGTGAATGTCTTTGCGTTGTGTGGAAAACGAGAAAGAGAGAAAGACAGAAAGACAGAGCCGCCGCCGACCATCCATCTCCTATCTCATCGGGAAAGCTGTCGAGTTTCATTGGGAATTTCTTCAAATCCAAGCCCCTGTCAATCTCGCCCACCTCTCTTCTTGCATCCTTTGTTGCCCCCGATGCTGCAAACCTCCCACTCGCCCTCTTTCTCTGCTCTTCATCCTACAGTATGACATTTTCCAACTTTCCATCTCTCTCTCTCTCTCGCTCTTCAATTCTTCCCACCTTCGCTGTCCTTCGCTCCCTCCATCCCCCATCTCTCCCTTCAGTCAGGCATGTGGGGAATGAAAGTTCCAGAAAAGAAATCGACTGCGTGTGAAAAGACAACATTAACCGCTCGTCTTGGACAGTTGAGTCTGTCATTTTTGTGCTGAGTTGTACATATTTTTTATTCATAGCACGTTTGGCTTCATTCAGCACAACACAGAAGACTAAGGTTTTCAGTGATTGCCCTCTTCGCACCCCCCCCCCATTCACATCTGCACCAGCTCAACATTCAGGGTGGCAGGCAGGGCCATTCTCTCTTTGAGCCCAGCGAATTTTCAAGTCAAAACCATGAATCTTTCCAAATGACAAATCCAGTAGATGGCGCTGACTTTAATGAATAAGCTAGTTACCTTGAAAATAACTGATGGAAGAGGCTGCAAAGTGCTGACCTTGTTACTGCCAGACCAGACAACCGCCCACCACTTTCACAACGTCTCTGCACCCTTTTGTCTCCACTTCCCTCCTCCATCCCACCCCTCTGTTTGTCCTCCTGTTGCAACATAGGTAGATTAATTCAGACAAGTACACCCTCCTTTTTCGCAGACTGTCCATCCCTCTTTCCTTCCATTCATTTCCACTTCCTCCTCAGCTGGGCAGGTTGGGCAAGGTCAAAGTTAATTTTCTCTCTCTCACAATGCACCGCCACTCCAACATCATCCCTTTGTTTATCTCTCTCAATCCATAGTAGTCCAAGTATAGGTCACTCCATATCCTTTAAGCCCCATCTCTCTCTCTCTCCCTCTCTCTGTCTAGATGGGTATAACCGATGCCCTTCATCCCTCCCACCCTCCTTTCCTTATCTCCTGTAGGTCATGCAAGTTCAGAATGTCAGGGTAAGCAGTCAGCCCTGGTCGGCTCTCATTATGACAGCCTGTCCAAGTTAATTCACCTCTCTCTCACTCTCTCTCTCTCTCTCTCTCTCTCTCTCTCTCTCTCTCTCTCTCTCTCTCTCTCTCTCTCTCTCTCTCTCTCGCTCTCTCTCTCAGAATCAACTTTACTCAACCCTGTGTGTACTGTTCTACCCACTACCCACCATCCCTCCTCAGCCAGCTTTCTCCTTCCCCCTCATTCTTTCATCTTTCGTTAGGTAGACTCTGCATCCGGCCCCGATCACCCCTGCATTGTTCCTCTCATCCTCCTGTTACATCTCACGCTCCCATCCTGCCATCGTCGTCATCTCTTCCTTCGCTGTAGCCCCACGTTGGTGCTCCCATCCATCACTGGCTCCTCCTGTCCTATCTTGTTGCCATGCATATGTTTCAAGCACTAATAGCTGTCCCTCTGTCTCCCTCCCTATCAGTTCATCTGTCTTTCCTTCTCCTCTCTCTCTCTCTCTTGCACATCCCTCTCTCACTCATCATCTGTCAGTAGCTTTATCTTTTTTTCCCTCTCTCTCTTTCTTTTCCCTCATCTCCTGTGATTTCGTACTTTTCCTAATGAAACGTTCTGTTCCCTCCCAACTCAGAGATCATTCATCTTCATTTTCTTCCGTTACAATCGGTCCATTTGTTCATTAATCTTTTTGCTCTCTCTGTGTCTTTTCTCTCCAATCCATCATCTATCTGCTTCTATCTCGAGCTGCTCCAAAGTTCAAACTTTTCTCTCCGGTTAAACTCTTTCCATGCAAGGATGGCATGTGTGTTTCAAAATATTTTCTACCAATTTTCAGTTTCATTTCAGTTTCAGTTCTCTGTCGCTTCACTGCAGCATATCTGTTTGCAGTTGCTGTATAGTCCAAGTATTTAGGCTATTTAGTATTTAGCAGGCTGTTGTTAGGATACTGCTAATGACAGGCGGCCCGCCCTATACGCTGAGTACACATTTGTTTAGGGACTCGCAAATCCCCCCCTTTTTTAAGAAAGTTTCTGGGAGAAATAAAGCCAATCAATGGCTCTGAACCAGTACAAGGGCCCCCTCCTCAATGGATAGATCATGTCAGTGGATGGATTTGATTGGCGCAGGTACTATAGCAACTGTCCAATCAATCATTATGCTGCTAAAGTTCAATATGATGATTAAAAAAAAAAAGAAAAAAAAGTACAACATGATGGCGCCTCCAAAACGCAAGTAGTCCTCGAGCCCTGCCAAAAAAAAAAAAAAATCAGGAAAACAAAGACAGAGAGCAGAAGTCTGGATTCAGGTATGTGTCACGGAGTCTTTTATTGCAAATGAAGGAATTGATACAGATATTCTTTAGCAATTCATTTAAATAGGTGGCACGGTGGCGCAGTGGTTAGCATGGTCGCCTCACAGCAAGAAGGTTCTGGGTTCGAGCCCCAGGGTAGTCCAACCTTGGGGGTCGTCCCGGGTCATCCTTTGTGTGGAGTTTGCATGTTCTCCCTGTGTCTGCGTGAGTTTCCTCCGGGGGCTCCGGTTTCCTCCCACAGTCCAAAGACATGTAGGTCAGGTGAATCAGCCGTACTAAATTGTCCCTAGGTGTGGGTATGTTGGCCCTGTGATGGCCTAGCGGCCTGTCCAGGGTGTCTCCCCGCCTGCCGCCCAATTACTGCTGGGATAGACTCCAGCATCCCCGCGGCCCTGCAAGCAGGATAAGCGGTTCAGACAATGGATGGATTCTTTAGAAATTCACAGGTTAATATTGTAACGACCATGGATGTGTAGACTCACTAGCCCTTGGCTAACGGGTCAGACCCTTTAGTCAGCGTGTTAGCGCAATCACCCGGGTTCGCATCTCAGCTGCAGCGGATTCCCGGCTGCCCCCTGAATTTGCTAGATTGGTGTTAGAAGTGAGGCGGTGAGACCGTTAGGCCACCGGAAACGCGTGTGCCTAGAGGTGTGAGGGCCACCGTCCAAAGACATGTAGGTCAGGTGAATCGGCTGTACTAAATTGACCCTAGGTGTGAATGTGTGAATGTGTCTGCCCTGCAATGGCCTGGTGGCCTGTCCAGGGTGTTTCCCTGCCTGCTGCCCACTGACTGCTGGGATAGGCTCCAGCATCCCGCGACCCCAATTAGGATAAGTGGTTTGGATAATGGATGGATGGATGGATGTTTTGGTCATAGAAGTTATGAATTATGTTTTGGGTTTAACTTTGCCACTATAGATATCTGACATTTACCATCAGACAGTCGCAGTGATGCAAAGTTTTGTGTGGCTCCTGTTCTGCCACTCGCTGAGCCGACAGCATTGTAGCTAATCTAGTATCAAACTTGAATCTGTTTTTATTGTTTGTCAAATTTGGCCACGTTTCTCATATATTGTATTTGGGTATTTACAGGATATTGTCATGGGTAGTTGAGAGCCCATTAAGCATATTTATATCCCTACAGTCATTCTGGCAGTTCCAACGAAAAGACATTGGAAACGTCTTTTCTGTGCACCGGAAAATATTCTGTTTATGCACTTAAAGCAATTAGTAAATCATCTTATTGGAGGAATTATGGATAACATCTGTGTATGATAGAATGTCAGTTTCTTTCATTTTGATGGTGTATATACTCATTCATACTTCACACAACAGTATTAATTTTCCAATGTGTTGAGTGAGATTTGTTGTCATTTTACTTATTTTAAATTCTCTGACTGCTGTTGAGTGTTGGCTGGGTTGTATTGTTTTCTGCCAACATGCCTGTCATCAGGAGTTGCATCACCCTCATTTTTGACTGACAGTGTAGAAAAACTTTGCCTTGAGGCTGTTGCTGAGACCTCCGATTTAAGGCCTGAATGTAGAGTTCTTAATGAGCATCTATTGAATGAAGGCATGTTTACTACAAATGTGTGTTTAGTGTATTAATGTCATCACAATCAGAATCAAAGGGCGTCCGGGTAGCGTAGCGGTCTATTCCACTGCCTACCAACACGGGGATCGGCGGTTCGAATTCCCGTGTTAACTCCGGCTTGGTCGGGCGTCCCTACCAACACAATTGGCCGTGTCTGTGGGTGGGAAGCCGGATGTAGGTATGTGTCCTGGTTGCTGCACTAGCGCCTCCTCTGGTCGGTTGGGGCGCCTGTTCGGGGGGGGGGGGGACTGGGAGGAATAGTGTGACACTCCCACACGCTACATCCCCCTGGTGAAACTCCTCACTGTCAGGTGAGAAGAAGCGGCTGGCAACTCCACATGAGGAGGCATGTGGTAGTCTGCAGCCCTCCTTGGATCAGCAGATCAGCAGACGGGGTGGAGCAGTGACCCGGATGGCTCAGAGAGTGGGGTGATTGGCCAGGTACAACTGGGGAGAAAAAGGGAGGAAAAGCCACAAAAAAAAAGAAAAAAAATCAACTTTATAGGTCAAGTGTGCCTATACACACACAAGGAATTTCACTCCGGTTCACAGCAACTTCTTGCACTTGCAGACATCACTCGCACAAAAACAAATACAAAAAAACAAAACAAGAAAAAGAAAAAGAAAAAACAGAAGAAATAAATGGAACAACAACAGGGCATTGGAGGAAGGCATGTATGCTCAACAGAAGATATGTTGCATGTCATACAAGGACTATGCCCACTTAATAGATTGCAGGAATGTTCTTGGCACATTGTTAACTCTCTCTCTCTCTCTCTCTCTCTCTCTCTCTCTCTCTCTCTCTCTCTCTCTCTCTCTCTCTCTCTCTCTCTCTCTCTCTCTCTATATATATATATATATATATATATATATATACATAATTTTTACTTTTATTTTAGAGTTTTCGACTCCATGCAAAGTAAGGAAGGCCCTCAAGGAAAATCTTGCCTAGGGACCCCTGTTGTCTAGGGCCGGGCCTACTGCTAACCATCCCTCTTGTTTTTTGTTTGCGTTACTTGGAAGCACAGGGAGTTAACTAGTGCCCAAAATGTTTGATTTTACTTATTGTTTTTTATTCGTTTTACCAATGACAAACATAAAAACTGCTCTGTATTATTAACTGCATGCACTGCAAGAGAACTATGAAATATAACATGCTTGCTTTCATCTCCATCAATACACACGCAATTGAAACTAATGATGGAAAACTGCTTTCATATGCTCATCAAATCACTCTTTATTTCATCTTTTCTGGAAGTGTATCGCACAATAGTCTCTGTTGAGTTGTTCAGCCTTCCTCTCGCTGAACTCTGAGTCCAACAAACGGAGGGAAACGACGTGGCGGCTCTTTTCCAATAAACTTCGGCCACTATTTATACTGCAGGTTATGATTAGCCTCAGCTTAACCTCATAATTTCCTTATTTCAGCAGTCGCTAGTAGTTAATAGTTACCATTAATTAAGGTAGCGCTTAGTTTCCCTCGCCACTGGTTGGAATCTGCAGCAGGCTTCACCGAGGGGAACAAGTGAGCTTGGCTTTACCTTATCGCTAATTGGCATTAGCAGCAAACATTAACGAGGACGGTGTTTAGCTCTCTTGTCCCACAGGTCTGCAATTAGCATATTGTGAGGACAATGCTAACCTTCCCCCACAGCATTAATTTGCGTTGGCTGCTGTTAGCATTCTTGCCTGTCATTGGTGTGAATGAGTTGTTAGTGTTAGCGAGGACGGTTCTGAGTTTTGCCTCTTCTTTAGTTTGCGTTAGCGCTTAGCTCGGACAGCGCTAAGGTTTCCCTCGTCACCTCCCATTAGCAGCCATTTAGCTCTGGCTTTCCCTTCCCATTACCGTGACTGACACCGCAGCGGGGCGGAGAAGAGACAGGCGCTCTGGGGGCAACACGCCGACGCACGTTTCAATTTGCTTACGGCTCCGAAACACGTATCCAAGCGCGCGCGCACGCACGCTCGCCAAATAATCCAGGTTACGAGGCAGACACAAAAACGACCGTTTAAACGAAAAAGTGAAGCGGTTAGATTGGAAGTGCAGTATTTTGATACGGTACATTTTTAAATAATTAACAATGGAATTACTCAACAAACGGCCCACCGGTGCCTTCACAACCTCGCCATTCTACACACACAAACACAAAATGTACGCAGTGCTCCTTACTCGCTCTACACGTAGGTCTGTCTCATGCTTTTCTTGATCGCTCCTACTATAGCGGACAGCCATTCATTCATACAGACACAGCCCAGGCGTGTGCTCGCGCGCGCGAACACACACACGCACGCACGCACGCACGCACGCACACACACACACACACACACAGATCAATAACCACCAGTGGAGTCTGGGTGAGAGCCCACAGTAAAAAGATGAGGAGTCAGAGTCCATCTTTCATCCAGTGTTTCTGGGTCACACTTCTGGTCTCCTTCAGCTTCGTGCTGGCTGCTGAATAAGGTGCCTTTTAGATTTCACTCCAATGACCAAATGACTCAGATCTAGTTTTCTTTGTATTTTGCTTATGATTGTGCATTTTCAGTGCACTTACTATAAATATAGTGACCTAAAGTGGGGGTTAATTAGCCTTTGACCCTGTAATATCACCAATGATTTTACTAATTTAGGATAACAAAAATTAAATATAATCCTGTATCAATCTTTTTTTTCTGTATCACAACATACCTGAACTTTTATTTTGTGTGTTTGTTTGTTTGTTTACCAGTACACCAGTCATGTCCAAGTTCCTTCGTTAGACATAATGACCTTAACAGTTCTCAGTAAGTTTTGCAGGAGCCACTTAGCTTTGTAGTTAACTGGATCACTTTCAAAATACCACATACGTGAAGTAATATTACATCAGACTTATACAGCCCCCAATCAGAGGCGAAAAAATTGGGCGACACAGTTGCACAGTAGTTAGCACTGTTGCCTCACAGCAAGAAGGTCCTGGGTTCAAACCCCGGGGTTGTCCAACCTTGGGAGTCATCCCAGGTCGTCCTCTGTGTGGAGTTTGCATGTTCTCCCTGTGTCTGCGGTGGGTTTTCTCCGGGGACTCTGGTTTCCCCCACCATCAAAAAGACATGCATGTTAGGGTTAATCCTCCTATCTGTGCCCTTGACCGAGGCATGGCAAGATGAACCGGAGTTGGTCCCTGGGTGCTGCACGGCGGCTGTCCACTGCTCTTAGCGACACAGCTAGGATGGGTTAAATGCAGAGCACAATTTCCCCCATGAGGATCAATAAATTTTTTTTTAAAAAAACAAGACAAGCAGAACAAAACCGTTAATCCATCCATCCATCCATTATCCGAACTGCTTATCCTGCTCTCAGGGTCGCGGGGATGCTGGAGCCTATCCCAGCAGTCATTGGGCGGCAGGCAGGGAGACACCCTGGACAGGCCGCCAGGCCATCACAGGACCAACACCCACACACACACATTCATACCTAGGGAAAATTTAATACGGCCGATTCACCTGACCTACATGTCTTTGGACTGTGGGAGGACACCGGAGCCCCCGGAGGAAACCCACGCAGACACAGGGAGAACATGCAAACTCCACACAGACGATGACCCACCAAGGTTGGACTACCCTGAGGCTCGAACCCAGGACCTGCTTGCTGTGAAGCGACCGCACGAACCACTGCGCCACCGTGCCGCCACAAAACTGTTAATAAAGATAAGAAATGGTATTAAAATAGGCAATTAAAAAAATAGAAAGATAGACAGTATTAGAATTAAAACACTAGAATAGGCAGATTTAATTCAATGTGTTGCCTTTGAGCTCAGCCTGATGTAATGTTTTTTTCCCCGTTTTCCTCCGTACTTCATACACAGAAAACCCCACTGGTGTCTCGTGTGTGGACCTGGAGTCCACCAGACACTTTGCTCTCGACATGTGAGAGCCTCTCTCTCTTTACAGCTTTACATGCTACTTATCTCCATGCATAGATCCCTCTAAGCCGGCCTCTACAAAACGTATCGATATCCTGATCTTCGGCCGAGCTTCAAACTTTAACTCGGCTTGCTCTGATCTGGTGTCGACCCCCCGGGAAAAGGCTTGTATAACATGCCTCGGTTTTTATTATGAAAAACATGCCGTTTTCTGTCGTGCGCAATTATTCCGATGGCAGAGTGGAAAACACGTTTGATGGAAAGAAAGAACGTAGAATTGTCGAACTGAACTCTGGGAGAGATAACGTTGTTTGCTCTAGATCTGTGAAAGAGACTGGGGGGGGGGCATACTGTAGAAGGAGGTGTGCGCCTCAAACTGTGAGTGCTGAACGGTAACTTCATGGAAGGATGGAGGAAGGATGCTTGATAGGGGAGGGCAAAGAGAGAGGACGAGATACAGAGCGAGAAGGAGAGAGAGAGGGGAAGCGAAGGGAGTTGACGAGAGTGAAAAGGACGGTTCGGGGAGGCAAAAGGGACACCAATCAACGCCTCCTGATTGCCTCAGGTGGCCCAGGGGAGGCATCGATCAGCTGGGGGTGGGGGGGGGCAGTGGAGGCAGAGGGAGAGATAACCACTCCAGACACACTTCAAAGAATACAAAGGAGCGTCATATCATCCGCAGTCTCTCCGTCTCTGCAAACCACTCAGGGGAATGAGCGGAGCGGGCACCGGGGTTTGAAGTTACGCTGGGGTCAGGTTCTGTTGACAGTAGATGGATGTTCCAATGTGCTGTCCCAATTGCATGTGCCGGCCAATCTATTTACCTATCAATCAGTCAACCTATGTGTGTGTGTGTGTATGTGTGTGTAACTTGTTACTTAAACAAAACGCAATTTGGCTGTAAAGTAGGCCCCGACGGTTAGGCGATCACACGCTGCCGGCATAATAAGACACTCCAGGGAAATTGACATTTCACTATAATCCAGCCATCTTCCACCGTGCTCAAGGAAAATCAATCCACGAGTTTCTTATTATTAAGTTCTGCTGCCTTCTCCTATAAATAAACATATATGTAGAGAGAGAGAGAGAGAGAGAGAGAGAGAGAGATTTAAATAGATATATAGATGTAAATATACGTCCCCATCTTCCAATTCCCGGATGTGGTTTCCTTTTTTTTGACCATTTGGTCCCCAATAAGTTTGCGTGTGGAATCTTAACGACTCTAACAGCTGAGGTTTGCACTGCACTTCTTTTAATTTAAGGGCGGAGGAATGCCTCCAAGTGCTTCCTAATCAAAGTTCACTCATCCATACTAAGAGTGGTGGAAGTAAAGAGAAAAGGTTGACCCAATTATCTCTAACTGCTGATTACTTTGTCTAGGAATCATGGAGAGGCATTCAGCCTATATGGATGCAAACAGCACTCCAATGCTCCGTCTGCACACACACACACACACACACACACGAACCACACACACACTCACACACCTTCTGCCTTCATCCCTACCTCTGGCCTGGTTGTTCTGGTTGTGAATCCTGATAACAAAGAGAAGGCAGTGTCGTGCTCTAAACCAGCCGTGGCTGAGTCACGTTCATGTTCAGCTGACCATAAAATGACGGAAATCAATGTCCTCTGTGCCCCCCCACCACCACCACCACATACTCCTCTTTCGCACCTTCTTGCTTTCTCCCCTCAGATCTCCTCTGCCCCCCCCGTACCCTCCATCTCCCCTTTCAGAGATGGATAATGAATAATAAAACTCTAATTCATATCTGCAGCAATAGTCCTGCATCTTATCGGCCCGTGTGGCCCACAGTGGCTCGCCGCTCACTCACTGAGAGTGAATGGGACAGAGGACGAGCAGACCAAGGTTGTTTTATTGTTGTGTTTCTTTTCTGTCAATGTTTAATAGATGCCAAGGCAAATTTAGAAGTGACTCACTGTGACGGGCTGAACAGCATCTGTCCATGCCGGCACTTCTCCTTCGTATGAGTTGCTTATTTCAACTGTTGAAACAGAAGAATTTCAGTAATTTCATTATTGGACTGCTTTATTAAGAATGAATTTAAATACTGTAGAAGTCTTTGATAAGATCATCAACCATTTCTATCTGTCTATTTCGAGATAGTTTGCAGCTTAGAGAACATGTGCTCTTCTTCTTTCTTGCCGTTTAATTAATTTGTTTTCCTGATGTCCCTCTTCATCAGAGGTCTAAAATATAGAGAACATGCTTTGTTACAGTGTTATCATTTTATCATCCAATGATTTTAGGATACCCACAATCCTTTGTTAAAAAAGGTGTCATCCATTAAAGTGCTGCTTGTAATTTCAGAAGACATATTTTTCCCGAGGTGGATGTCTCCTTTTCCAATAAAACTCATTTGTTAGCAATGCCTGTGCGAGGGGCTCGACACTGAGACAACAATGCTTCGAATCTCATGCTGGCTTAAGGATGTGCCAGGAGATTGGACAAGTCAACTGCCATTTTAACATGTGCATTGAATTCTAATTCACTTTTGCATGCTAACAATGTGTAATTGGCAATAAAATTTGGTAAGGTGTCTGACATCATCACATATTGCTTCGTATAATCTCCCTACAGCTTCATATTAGACTACCGTGAACAGTGTGACACATGCAAAACCCAGTTAGCATATCACAGAAAGTTGGATCAGTTCATTTGGACACAGCGTTAGCATGGATAAAGCCAGTTAGCATACGTTAGCATGTCTGCAAAGGCATATTTCTGTTTCAGTGTGCAAGAAAGCATCAAAACCAACTCAGGCCCTTTGTTCTGATTTAAATGGAGATGTGATGCATGAGAACGTCCTCCTAATCACAGTAAGAACATAAATGTTCTAAATTTGCTAAAAGTTACTTCCTCTTTTTTTGCTTTATACAAATGAATGAATAAGCATCATGCTTCATCTTGAATGAACGGTTTATACTTGTTTCATTACCAAAAATGCTTCGTAATTGATTCCCTAGCCTCGTCATGTACTAGTTTAATTTATAAGTGGGCCTCAGCAAACACCAAGTCATCAAAACAGCCACTGGAAAACGAAGATTTTGCTTCCTGGACACTTTTGGGTGTATTTTATGGATTTTGGGCTGCTGATCACGAAAATCACCTTGAAATTTTCCCATCACATACCGTTTTGTAGATATAACCTATTTTTGTGATCTCCCGTCATATTTTAATAGTATATTGCCCACAAAGCAAGCTGTTTTGGTCAGCCCAAGCATGCCTCGGCATGCTGTCAGTGTAGCTGCTATGCAAATGTTGTCTTAAGCATGCCTGGCATGGTTAGATGGTGGCACACCGGCTAAAAAAGCTGCTCACATTTACAGAGACTGTTTGGACGCATGTTGATGCACATGTTCTTTAGGCAAGAGCATAGTGAGTAAACTTAACAATAGGATTTATTGTCTTCAGGAAGATTTAATACAACAGAAATGTCTTGCCAATGTTGCAACAGCTGCCATACATTGTTACATCTGTGGCGAGTATACGCTTAAGGCTCAAAGACCCACCATGACTGCACTTATTAAGAAAGCCTATGAGCTCTACGTTGAATGTAAAATTGGTGACCAAGAGAAACCCTGGATTCCTCACATTTGTTGTGCAACATGTGCAGTCAACCTGAGAGCTTGGCTCAGAGGTACTCGGAAGTCAATGCCCTTTGCAGTCCCAATGATATGGCGGGAATAGTAGAAGGATCATGTGACAAACTGTTACTTCTGTCTGGCCCATGTATCTGAATTCTCTACTAAAAATAAGAAATCTACCGAATACCCCAATCTGCCTTCAGCCATGAGACCAGTGCCACATGATGACAGTTTGCCAGTACTGAAGCCACCAGAGACATGGAGCCTAGATGAGGCAGATAAAGATGCCACAACACATGAACCAGATGTTGAAAATGACACTGATCCAGATGTTGAACTTTTTATGCCTGGTTATCCTCGTCTGATAACACAGCCAGAATTAAATGACCTGGTCAGGGACTTAGATTTGTCAAAAGCTAACGCAGAACTACTTGGTTCAAGATTGCAAGGATGGGGTATGCTGTCACCAGGTACAAAAATTTCTATCATTCAGAATCGTCAAGAACATTTGACGAACTTCTTTACGCAGCTTGACAACCTCTGTTTCTGCACTGACATTGATGGCTTGTTCATGGCTCTGGGTTGTGTGCATGACCCACAACAATGGCTTCTTTTTATAGATTCATCAAAGTTAAACCTGAAAGCTGTCCTGTTACACAATAGCAACGTCAACTTCAGTGCCCATTGGCTATGCAGTACATGTGAAAGAAACCTACAGTAACATGGAACTGTTGCTGAAACACATACAGTACAACTAAGACCGGAAAATCTGTGGTGATCTGAAAGCATTGGCACTGCTACTAGGAATGCAGCTCGGACATACAAAGTACTGTTGTTTCCTTTGTGAATGGGGTAGCCATGCTAAAGATTCACATTACATTAAAAAGAACTGGCCACTCCGTAAGTATTTCCTTCCAGGGCAGAAAAGTGTAGTGCATAAAGCACTTGTTGACCCAACAAAGATACTTCTGCCTCCTATTCATATAAAACTCAGACTGATGAAAATTTTTGTGAAAGCAATGAACAAAGAAGGTGATGGATGTCACTATTTGAGACAGATGTTTCCAAGAATAACTGATGCCAAGATTAAGGAAAGCATTTTTGTTGGTCCACAAATCAGACAGGTCATCAATGACGGGAAGTTTAGAAGATCTGCTAGCGGGGTCAGAGAAAATAGCATGGAAGGCATCTAAGGATGTTGTTGAGGATGTTCTTGGCAACTACAGAGCACCAAACTAAACTGCTTGACAACATCTTAAAGCATACAAAACCATGAAGTGCAACATGTCATTGAAAATTCAGCACTCTCACTTGGACTTCTTCCCTGCTGATCTTGGTGCAGTCAGTGATGAACATGGTGAAAGGCTTCATCAGGACATTGCGACCATGGAAAAGAGGTATCAGGGCAACTGGAATCCATCAATACTGGCCGGCTGTTGTTGGACACTGACACGAGAGGCACCAGATGCCGAGTACAAACGAAAACCAGCTGCCAACATTTTAAGCTCATGTGTCAGCGTCATTATGCGATTAAACCTGTTAAATTCCATAAAAAGTTATCCTAATGTTTCTCCAAATTCTTATGCGATACAGCAAATCTGAAATTATTTTTGTGTTCAGCTTGACATTGTCTATCATAAGCTATATCTTTTTTTCAGGAAGCAAAACGTTTCAACATTCAACCCAACCTCTGACTAGCTGATTATGGGAAGAAAAAAAAAAGATCTCTATTGCACCTTCCTAATCCCGGATTGTCTTTGTAAATTGTAAATTAGCAGGCAAAGGTCCAAACTGCTTACCCACAATGCTAAAATACAGGGCTGAATCTAACGTTCTTGTCCGTCTCTCTCGGCTGTATAATCTCTAATAAGTTATGGTGGCAATGCCTTAAAATACACATGGCTAGTCAGGGAGTGAGAGTTCTGCGAAGCTTATTTCCCATCCGAAATATACACTTTAACACATCAACATTTACAGTTTGAATGAATTCCAGACAGTACTTTTGACTTTAGTTTCTTTAGTTTGGGAACAAAGTTTACAGTTTTGCCCTTGGTGACTGGTGGACTCACTCCCCATGTAAGGGACCTTCAGTAGAGAAGCAGAGGACAGAGATTTCATTAGCCATGGAGTTGATGGGTGAGTGCCTGTGTGTACATGTGTGTGTGTGTGTGTGTGTGTGTGTGTGTGTGTGTGTGTGTGTGTGTGTGTGTGTGTGTGTGTGTGTGTGCATGTGTCCGTGTGTTTGTGCATGAGAGTAAATGTTAATGACATAAGAAATGGAGAATGGCTAACTGAATGCCATAGAAAATGTCATCTGTGCACGTCTGTGTGTGTTTGGGTGTGTGCACGTGTGTCCATGTATGCTGGTTTGCCGGGTTTTTTTTTCACCCATTATTTTTTCTTCATTATTACTCCCTGTGCTGTTGCTCCCCACTACTGCCTGTCTTTCAACATCTCTCTCGCTCTCTCTTTAATGCTTCACCCCGCAATTATAACCTCCATTAATTATGAATCAGCCCTGGATGAACCGGCTGAGCCACTGCCACCACCGATCCAGCTGAGCGGCAGAGCGACCGAGCAAATTCCTGGGCTTGTAAGACGCCGTCTCTCCCTGCCTAGAGAAGCACCGTGTTTTCATTTTCCAGTTATTAATTCAGGTCGTAAGCAGTGCAGAGGAATAAAGAGAGAGGGGCTGGAGGGATGCAGCGGCGATAGGAGTGAGGGGGTGTACAGTATGGCTATAATCATCCCACATTATTAGTAATGATAATAATATTAATGGCATAGTGGAATTTGTTTGCCCCCCAGCCTAGCCCACGTTGCTTTTCTGAATATGGAGTGATGAATTAATAAAAGTGTGGAAACTTTCCAGTGACTGACATAGTTGAGTGGCATATGATGAGTATCCTCTCTCTCTCTCTCTCTCTCTCTCTCTCTCTCTCTCTCGCTCTGTCTGACAGCACATTCTCCAGGTGGTTGGCTCACCCATTCACTGACAAAGTAGCCTGACCAGCTCTGAGACAGGGGGAATGAAACAGAGGATGGAGAAGAGAAAATAGAAAAGAGGTGTAATCAGCAGAATTGATGAAAACGGCGTGTTTTCTTCCCACTTCAACTCACCGATTTTGGGCCTTCACACATTCTGCCCATCTGTGTGCGCACATGTGTGTGTGTGTGTGTGTGTGTGTGTGTGTGTGTGTGTGTGTGTGTGTGTGTGTGTGCGTGCGTGCGTGTGCGTGTGCACGTGCACGCACATGCATATCCATTTCTATACCTCTGCAAGTTGAAATAATCACATGGTCAGCGGACGAGACCCAAGGCTGATGGGTGGGGAACCACATGCATGATTAATCAAAATATCATCTTGAATACCAGAAGGGCAACTGAATTGCCCTTCTGGGATAAAAAAAGTTGTCTGAATCTGAACCTGAATCTCAGCACCTGGGCAAGAGGCGAGTTCACTTCCAGTCACCTGAACCAGAGCTGAGTAATTTGACATCCAGAGAGGTTCGGAGAAATTCGTTGTGGAGAGGTTGATGTCACTAGGGAAAATACTATAAAGAAAACTGCCTGTGAAAGGCTCAGTCTGGCCAGAGTGAGTGCACATTGCAGAACAGCCTGCAACAGCTTGGGCTTTATGGTCTCTCAGAGTTGTCTACTATTTCTTTCTTTCTTTATTTATTTTAGGCTTTTTTCCCCCCTCTCTTTTACCCCAATTGTACTTGGCCAATTACCCCACTCTTCCAAGCAGTCCAGGTTGCTGCTCCACCCCCTCTGCTGATCTGGGGAGGGCTGCAGACTACCACATGCCTCCTCCGATACACGTGGAGTCACCCGCCACTTCTTTTCACCTGGCAGCGAGGAGTTTCGCCAGGGGGATGTAGCACATGGGAAGATCACGTTATTCTCCCCAGCTCCCGCTCCCCCCAAACAGGTGCCCCAACCGACCAGAGCAGGTGCTAGTGCAGCAATCAGGACACATACCCACATCCGGCTTCCCACCCGCAGATACGGCCAATTGTGTCTATAGGGACACCCGACCATGCCGGAGGTAACACGGGGATTTGAACCGGCGATCCCCTGTCTACAATTTCTATTTATCAGGTAACCGTTCTTCTCAATTCCCAGTCCAACTTGTATGCTACAGTTTCACTGACATATGAAATACTTTACCATGCCAGCTGAACTCTAATTCTAAACAAGAGTGAAGTTGACAGTGTTTAATTCCAGCTCATACTGCTCTGACCTTGGTGCACCTGATAAAGTTTCTCTTAACGAGACACCAAACATCACTCTCCTGCAAACTCCTTACCTCTCCCATCCTCCTCTTTGTAGCTCAGCTCATTAGCCTAAGATAGTTAGGAGCTTCCTTGTCTGTTCTCGTATTTTGCCTAAATACCCCCCATTTCTCTCTCTCTTTCTCGCTCTCTCTCTCTCTCTCTGTGCCTTTGTTCTCCTGAGGCGCACGACTTTGGCATTGTTTTCATCTACAAAACGACACCTAACAACCCTCGCATTCTCCACCCGCCCTCGCCGACACGTCTGATGGTATGAGAACGTAGACAAACGGAGCTGACAAAAACCAATTAGCACATCTATTATTAGGGACCCCAGTTATTACGCGTCACTTTGGCTAACTAGCTAGCGTTCCGTCTTTCAGAACAAAAGAGGGACTTGTCTTCAAAGTGCGACCGGGGCAAGAGGGTGTACAAAAGCACCGGCACATCCGAATATGTGTCTTTGTATGTCCGCTTCAAAGACATCTGAATGGCTTTAATCCTTATGTATGCTTTTGTCAGGTCCAAACGTCTTTGAGAAGCCATGATCCTTCTCAAAGATGATTGCAAAGGTCAATCATATGTCCTCCCACTTAAAACGCACACGCACGCACGCACGCACGCACACACACACACACACACACACACTAAATTTGTGATCGTCTTTTGTTTTCCTGTGGTATCATTGAAAGGCCTGGGTGCAATAACAATTAGCAAGTCTGATACTCCATCGACTGGCCTAGCCGTCTTTAGTCGGCTCAGCACCGACGCCTTCTCCTGGCGTGCTCTGTTTAAAATCAGACCATTCACTTGTACAACAATCCGCGCAACGAGGTCGTCACTCTGCACTGGAGGGTCGGACCATAACACGGGAAATCTTTCATCTTGACCTGCTCCAGATTAAGGATGCCAGTGTGGTGGTGTGCGAGATTAACGGGTCCTGTCTCAGGCCATTGCCAACAGATGGCTAGGCTAGCATTAGCATCTTAATCATTGCCGTTATCCATTGCGCTGATAGCAATCACAGAGAAAACTAATTTTAACAGCCTAGCACTGAGATAGCCATCTGATCTTTCTGCCGCCTGGTTCACACTGAGCCTTCAGTTGTACTCTCGGCTATTCCAAACAGGAAATTATATTACTGGTGGATGTTGGATGGATGCTATATATATATATATATATATATATATATATATATATATATATATATATATATATATATATTTGCACCCATCAAAAAAATATGCAGCAGCTTGGAGCTTTGTTTATTATGGGAGCACCGAATGTTTAGATTTGAAACTGGTTGTATACACACATGCATGCATGCACGCACGCACACACTCGCACACACTGCAACAGCAAGAGTAGGGGTAGTTATCTTAATGAGGTTGACACTACCACAGTGTAATCCCATGAAATATGCCAGTCAAGTCATCTTATCAATGCTGACATACCGTCCACACAACACATAATCCTGCTTATGTGCTAATGGAAATGTGGAAGTACACTGTGTTGGTGCATGCTCCCTAAAGGCAAAAAAAATTACAACAAGATGATGGTTTAATGCTCTCTCTTGTACACACACACCCCCTTTCTCTCTCCCTCACTTACATACAGTCTCTCTTGCATATAGACAAGTATTGGCCCACACAAGCATCCGTACACAGAAGATACACATGCGTACACAGAGAAACCACCCCCAGTTTCAGTTGAGGAGGATATTATTTAATGGAATCATGCTGATTTGCTCTTATCGACCTCTCCACAGACACCCTGTTTGCCCTGCCAGGAAAACAATGACAGCACAAAGCCTTTTGTTCGGAGCATCCAGACCCCCTCCCCCCACTCACTCTCCTCTCCAAACCACCACCACCGAACCAGTAATAAAAAAAGAAAAAAAAAGCTCTATTTACATCTTGCCATTGTTATCTGTTATGTCTAACTGCCTTCGCCTCCCCATTGCCGTCTGTCCGCCACGCTGTTCACAATGTGTCCACGGCAGCAGGGTTTTCTTGTTTTTGTTTAAAGGTGGACAAGATGTGCTTGAGATTGGCTTATCGTGAGATGGGAGGCAGAGAGGGAGAGAGAGAGAGGGAGAGAGAGCAAATGGAAAGGATGATAGAGGAAGAGGATGTGCAAGAAAGGAGGGAGCGAGCGATGGAGAGGGATGGAAGGACAAGGAGGAGGCAAGCTGTTTGGTTTGGCTGTCATTATCAGCTGCTGGTAATGTGTTGACTCAAGCACAGTGGCAAGAGGGAAATTATCCTGCAGACTTTATGTATCATTTCTTCAGCACACGCTGACCTGGGTGCACAACCATACACACACTTAGTTGATGAGATGTACAAAGTGAACCACTATACTGCATGTGATGCAGCAACTGTTCCTATAGTGTACATATGAAGTTTTTAAGACCTTTTTTTTGGATATATATATATATATATACACTACCGTTCAAAAGTTTGGGATCACCCAAACAATTTTGTGTTTTCCATGAAAAGTCACACTTATTCACCACCATATGTTGTGAAATGAATAGAAAATAGAGTCAAGACATTGACAAGGTTAGAAATAATGATTTGTATTTGAAATAAGATTTTTTTTACATCAAACTTTGCTTTCGTCAAAGAATCCTCCATTTGCAGCAATTACAGCATTGCAGACCTTTGGCATTCTAGCTGTTAATTTGTTGAGGTAATCTGGAGAAATTGCACCCCACGCTTCCAGAAGCAGCTCCCACAAGTTGGATTGGTTGGATGGGCACTTCTTGCGTACCATACGGTCAAGCTGCTCCCACAACAGCTCAATGGGGTTCAGATCTGGTGACTGCGCTGGCCACTCCATTACCGATAGAATACCAGCTGCCTGCTTCTGCTCTAAATAGTTCTTGCACAATTTGGAGGTGTGTTTAGGGTCATTGTCCTGTTGTAGGATGAAATTGGCTCCAATCAAGCGCTGTCCACTGGGTATGGCATGGCGTTGCAAAAGGGAGTGATAGCCTTCCTTATTCAGAATCCCTTTTACCCTGTACAAATCTCCCACCTTACCAGCACCAAAGCAACCCCAGACCATCACATTACCTCCACCATGCTTAACAGATGGCGTCAGGCATTCTTCCAGCATCTTTTCATTTGTTCTGCGTCTCACAAACGTTCTTCTTTGTGATCCAAACACCTCAAACTTGGATTCATCCGTCCACAACACTTTTTTCCAGTCTTCCTCTGTCCAATGTCTGTGTTCTTTTGCCCATCTTAATCTTTTTCTTTTATTGGTCAGTCTCAGATATGGCTTTTTCTTTGCCACTCTGCCCTGAAGCCCAGAATCCCGCAGCCGCCTCTTCACTGTAGATGTTGACACTGGTGTTTTGCGGGTACTATTTAATGAAGATGCCAGTTGGGGACCTGTGAGGCGTCTGTTTCTCAAACTAGAGACTCTAATGTACTTATCTTCTTGCTCACTTGTGCAACGCGGCCTCCCACTTCTTTTTCTACTCTGGTTAGAGCCTGTTTGTGCTGTCCTCTGAAGGGAGTAGTACACACCGGTGTAGGAAATCTTCAATTTCTTAGCAATTTCTCGCATGGAATAGCCTTCATTTCTAAGAACAAGAATAGACTGTCGAGTTTCAGATGAAAGTTCTCTTTTTCTGGCCATTTTGAGCGTTTAATTGACCCCACAAATGTGATGCTCCAGAAACTCAATCTGCTCAAAGGAAGGTCAGTTTTGTAGCTTCTGTAACGAGCTAAACTGTTTTCAGATGTGTGAACATGATTGCACAAGGGTTTCTAATCATCAATTAGCCTTCTGAGCCAATGAGCAAACACATTGTACCATTAGAACACTGGAGTGATAGTTGCTTGAAATGGGCCTCTATACACCTATGTAGATATTGCACCAAAAACCAGACATTTGCAGCTAGAATAGTCATTTACCACATTAGCAATGTATAGAGTGTATTTCTTTAAAGTTAAGACTAGTTTAAAGTTATCTTCATTGAACAGTACAGTGCTTTTCCTTCAAAAATATGGACATTTCAATGTGATCCCAAACTTTTGAACGGTAGTGTATATATATATATTTTTTTTTTTGTCATTTAGTGAATATCAAAATTTGTCCATATATATATATACATATATGCGCAGTGTTTAGCACAGTCGCCTCACAGCAAGAAGGTCCTGGGTTCAAGCCCCGGGGTAGTCCAACCTTGGGGGTCATGCTCTGTGTAGAATTTGCATGTTCTCCTCGTGTCTGCGTGGGTTTTCTCCGGGTGCTCCGGTTTCCTCCCAGTCCAAAGACATGTAGGTCAGGTGAATCGGCAGTACTAAATTGTCCCTGTATGTGCGTCAGCCCTGTGATGGCATGGTGGCCTGTCCAGGGTGTCTCCCCGCCTGCCACCCAATGACTGCTGGGATAAGCTCCAGCACCCCTGCGACCCTGAGAACAGGATAAACGGTTTTGATAATGAATGGATGGAAGATAGATGTAGGGGAAAAAAAAACTTTAATACATAGCAGTACAAGCCTGTTTTGTACATCACATGGTTGATGCATGAAACAGGCTTGTACTGCTATGTATTCAAGTTGTTTTTTTTTTCCTACATCCATCTCAATATTCCACTCCTCATTTGTTGAGCAGTTTTATCAACACCCTTGACAGTTTCTGAAAAAATGCTATATATAATATATATTCAAATACATATGCAGGAAATTTTTTTTAATACATAGCAGTACAGGCCTGTTTTGTGCGTCACGCACTCGTCAGCTGCTAATTGTACTGCAATATATTAAAACCTTTTTTTTTCTCCTGTATCTGTATTGATATTCCACTCTTCATTAGTTGAGCACTTATAACAACGCCATTGACGGTTTTGGAAAAAAAACTCTCTCTCTCTCTATATATATATATATATATATAGACAAGCTATGTCATATGGTTTGGAGAGAGTGGCACTGATGAAAAGACAGGAGGCGGAGCTAGAGGTGGCAGAGTTGAAGATGCTAAGATTTTCATTGGGAGTGACGAAGAAGGACACGATTAGGAACGAGTATATTAGAGGGACAGCTCAGGTTGGACGGTTTGGAGACAAAGCAAGAGAGGCAAGATTGATATGGTTTGGACATGTGTGGAGGAGAGATGCTGGGTATACTGGGAGAAGGATGCTGAATATGGAGCTGCCAGGGAAGAGGAAAAGAGGAAGGCCAAAGAGGAAGTTTATGGATGTGGTGAGGAAAGACATGCAGGTGGCTGGTGTGACAGAGGAAGATGCAGAAGACAGGAAGAGATGGAAACGGATGATCCGCTGTGGCGGCCCCTAACGGGAGCAGCTGAAAGTAGTAGTAGTATATATATATATATATATATATATATATATATATATATATATATATATATAAACTTAGCACAAAAAGTAAGGAAATGTGTGTTTGGTAGATTATTTCTTTGTTGTAACAATGCTTTTTGGCAATAAATCTTATATCAGGCACCTGATTGTCAGCACCTGGGGTACCAGAAGCTCAAAACAAGAGTCAATAGCAACAGCAAAATAAGCTGTTTGGCATTGGCAGAGAAGATTTGGCAAATTTTTCATGGGCGCAACCCACATACTCAGCTCTGCTGCTCATCCCACAAATGCATGTTCCTTACAAATGTGGCACCATTTAAAAGGGAAATAAACAGGCTTTCCACCGGTATAAGATTTATTGCCAAGAAGCATTGTTACAACAAAGAAATAATCTACCAAACACAAATTTCCTTACTTTTTGTGCTAAGTATATATATATATATATTAGCGAGAGAATAATGTAGAATTTAAGGAATAACTTTTCTCTCACACATACATACATTCACACACAATTTATTTCATATACACACACATAAATGCTCTCTCGCTCTCTCCCTCACTCTCTCTCTCTCTCTCTCACACACACACACACGCACACACACACACCTCCTCAATGGTTGACAAATTGCATTTAACACAACTTTTTTGAACGATAAAAAACACCCCCCTCACATACAGTGTTAGCTAAACGTTGCACACTTCCATCCCTAACCTTTCAACTATGGCACCTGGCCACATGACACGGTACTGGACCTGCCACATGTTCTTTACCGACATGTGCACATGCACTCCAGGCCCTCCACACTTTCTTTGTGTGTGTGTGTTTTTCGCCGGGAACAGTAAGCGTGTGATGTGATTGCCATGCTGCTCACTCCACCACGGCTTCTGCTAACCGCACCACGGCTTCTGCTAACTCCACCACGGCTTCTGCTATCTCCACCACGGCTTCTGCTATCTCCACCACGGCTTCTGCTCACTCCACCATGGCTTCTGCTATCTCCACCATGAAGCTAACTCCACCACGGCTTCTGCTCACTCCACCATGGCTTCTGCTAACTCCACCATGGCTTCTGCTAACTCCCACCACGGCTTCTGCTCACTCCACCATGGCTTCTGCTAACTCCAACACGAAGCTAACTCCACCACGGCTTCTGCTCACTCCACCACGAAGCTAACTCCACCACTGCTTCTGCTCACTCCACCACGGCTTCTGCTAACTCCACCACGAAGCTAACTCCACCACGGCTTCTGCTTTCACTTCTATATAATTACCTTCATTACACTTTTACATTGGCTGCAGTTATTCATCCAGCCACAGTCATCATCATCATCATCATCATCGTCACCACGCCATTACTCTAAATGTATATGTGATTGCGTACTCAGGGCGTTTTGATAATTTGGCGGGTTGGAGGGTGTTTATTTGTTCAGTGTAATGGGGAGGCCATTAACATTAACAAGAGTAACATGATGGTGGAGGAGGCAGAGACCTTCATACTAACGATCAGAATTAAATTGTGTATAATTAGGGGCGCCCCAGTGACTCACCTGGTAGAGCATGTACTATATAAGGCTGAATCCTTTGCTGCATGTCATTCTCTCTCTCTTTCCTGCCTTTCCTGTCCCTCTTGACTACCACTGTCTAATAAAAAGGCAGAGAATAAAAATAACAACACTAAAATTGTATATAATCAGACAAGAACTGACTTTTTTTTTGAGAAAATTGCACAAGGCCTGTGGACACACTTTCCAGTTGACTTTTTTTTTGTCTTGAGAGGCCTTTACAGCTCACCTATTAAAAAAAAAAAGAAAAGAAAAAGTCACAAGAGGATCAAACTGTGCTGCTAAAAAGAAAAAACTTTTTCCCCCCTTTTCTCCCCAATTGTATCCGGCCAATTACCCCACTCTCCCGAGCCGTCCTGGTTGCTGCTCCACCCCCTCTGCTGATCCGGGGAGGGCTGCAGACTACCACATGCCTCCTCCGATACATGTGGAATCACCAGCTGCTTCTTTTCACCTGACAGTGATGAGTTTCACCAGGGGGACGTAGAGTATGGGAGGATCACGCTACCCCCCCCCCAGTTCCCCCTCCCCCCCAAACAGGCGCCCCGACTGACCAGAGGCGCTAATGCAGCGATCAGGACACATACCCACACCTGGCTTCCCACCGGCAGACACGGCCAATTGTGTCTGTAGGGATGCCCGACCAAGCCGGAGGTAACACGGGAATTCGATCCCATGATCCACGTGTTGGTAGGCAGTGGAATAGACTGCCACGCCACCCGGACACCCAAGAAGAAAAAAAATTGATGTTTATATGGTCAATGCCAGTAGGTGCTTCAATTTGCTTTTGATGGTTAGAACTTGACTAACCATGTCCACCTTCCAAGTGTGGCTCCTCCATGCAGACGATTTTATTAAAACGTGATTCATTACCTCTGAGCGACTATTACATGCCCTAATCTCCCTCCAGCACCCATACTTCGAACACATGAGACTAATACGATTTCAGACAGGCTGTGATGGTGCGCTTGTATGCACACACCCTCATTTAGACTATGAATTATAGAAGAGCTGAGATAGGAAACTCATTACGATATATGGACCTCATACCTTCGGGACGATATGAGGTTGCCTATGTGAGTGCATGCTATCCTGTCCGTCTTTGTGTGTGTCTGGGGGGGGGGCAATACTGGTGTCAGTGCTTGCTTACACAGAGCCCTCTTGCTCATGAATATGGTAAGTGTGTAAGCCCTGCCAATGGCCAGGATAAGGAGCCTTGTGTGAATAAACTCTATAATTACAAGCTGCCATTTAATCACCGAAACCAATCTGCGACCATTCACTCCGATAGCATTTGCACAGCCACATGCACTCGCACATGTACACCATTGACACATGCGCGCGCGTGCACACACACACACACACACACACACACACACACACACACACACACACTCCATGTTATCTCGCAAAGTGGAGACCTGGACATGTTCCTTCTGTGCATTGCTAATGATCATAACACAAATGATGATGAGTGATTGGAGTGTTTTTGAAGATGGTGCTCAGTCAGCTCGGCAGCGTTTAGGTACCCTATACAGCTGGGGTGGACCATGAAAGGAGTGACCAGATGCTGATTCCTCCCCTTCACTTAAACTCAAGTCTTCTGTCTCCAGTTTGACTCTGACTGATTCTGTCATTGAGGATTCCTCTCTGTGCCACTCTCTCTTTCTATTTCTCATTTCACTAGCGAGGACCACGGCACAACAATCTGCCTTTACCTTGACTGGGCATCCCTACAGACACTATTGGCTGTGTCTGCGGGTGGGAAGCCGGTTGTGGGTATGTGTCCTGGTCGCTGCACTAGCGCCTCCCCAGGTCGGTCGGGGCACTTGTTGGGAGGGAGGGGGAACTGGAGGGGAATAGTGTGATCCTCCCACATGCTACATCCCCCTGGTGAAACTCCTCACTGTCAGGCGAAAAGAAGCAGCTGGAGACTCCACATGTATCGGAGGAGACATGTGGTAGTCTGCAGCCCTCCCCGGATCGGCAGAGGGGGTGGAGCAGAGACCAGGACGGCTTGGAATATTTGGGTAATTGGCCAGATACCATTGGGGAGAAAAAGGGGGGGGGTCTGAGTTTATGGGTTTAATAAGGAGAGGAAGAATCGGATGATGGGGATGAATGATGGAAGTGAGGGTGAGGATGAATTTGGAGGTTGTCTGATTAGGCCGGTGTGAGACATCTTGACATACGGTGGCTGGAGAAAATGAGACTCAGGGTGGAGTTTCCATCTCAGGTGATGGTTTTCCTGCCTCTGGACCCCAGATGGTGCCCAAGCAGAGAAGAGAAGAAAAGGAGGGACGAGGGGATGAAGGATGTGAAGAAGGATGGATAGGGTGCGGGATGAGGGGATGGATGATATGAAGAGGGATGAGGTAAGAGGGTGAATGCAAGAGAGGGAGGGAGTGGGTCGAAAGAACGGAGACAAATGGTGCTGGATGGGCTGACCAGGTAAAAGTCGGCTCGGCGGGTGATTAGAGGAGTGGTTGAGATGTGGCTCTGCTCCCGAACCTGAGTTAACTAGTTAGCTTCATTTCACTAGCGAGGACCACGCCATGACAATGCGAATTTACCAGTTTAATGAGGAGAGGATGAATGATGTAAGTTTTTCCTCTTTCTCTCTCATCCACTCTCTCTCTCGCTACGGTCACACATGTACGAATGACCATCGCCTGCCAAGGCGAAATTCGCATCTTGTTGTGCTGAATGTGTGGCAGTGAAGGATGTGACACACATGGAAATCAGTTTGCTAGTTTGTAGTCCGTTTGAGCGGCTGTTGGTTTTGCGATGGGAAAATGTACACTGAAGTCCAGAGGTAAGAAAAAAAAAGGTTTTCACTTGTCTCACTTTTTAACTAATGTATTAATCCCCGTGGGGGGGATTCTTTCTCTGCATTTAACCCATCCTAGCTGTGTAGCTAGGAGCAGTGGGCAGCACCCGAGGACCAACTCCAGTTCTTTTTCCTATTGCCTTGGTCTTTTTGATGGTGGGGGAAACCAGAGCACCCGGAGAAAACCCACCGCAGATACGGGGGGGAACAGAGGACGACCCCCACGGTTGGACAATCCCGGGGTTCTACTGTGAGGCAACAGCGCTAACCACTGGGCCGCCGCCATGCCCCCCCCCCGCACATGTTATCATAGTTTCATGGACAAATACGGAGGAAGAGCATTGGTGTATACGTTATATTTGTATACAGCGAAATATGAACTTATGTTGTTAATACATTTTCCATTTATTTACATTCAAAGCCTGTCTCCTGACTCCCTGCCAGCCAGGCAGCATCTCTCTTGTGGGGCGGTTTGTAGTTTTCATGGGAAATGTTGTATAATACCGGCTGGTTAGACACAGCAACAATCAAAAGTCTCTGCCATCCTGGCTCACTAAGAAAACCACAGCCAAGTACAGCCAAGCGGGTCAACCACACACACTTCCCTGCTATCGGTTGAGTCTGCGGATTCGCCGGTCAAAGTTCACCAAAGTTGAACTCCACGTGAGGCGAAGATGCAAATCTCTCTCTCCCCTGGTCTTGTCATGGACCAATCAATCCCTATACTCCATCTTTAATGCGGCCGATCATAATTTTTCTCATTAAAATCAGAGAATGATTGGATTTGGGGGTAAATGAGGAATTCTGAGCGATAATTAGCAGACTAATAACTCTAAGTTCTGACACGCTGAGATAAAAGACGGATGGAGAGTGTGAATCTCTCATCTGTGCCAGCAGAAGGAAAAGAACGAAGATCAGCTTCTTCAGATCTTTGTCTGCACAGATACATTAGTAGCAAGATCAATATTATTCTGTAGGAAGTGCGTGTGTGTGTGTGTGTGTGTGGGTGGGTGGGTGGATGATGGCACATAATGTATCTACGCTTGCGTGTTTTCATGAAGGTCCTTGAGACCTTGCACAACATTGTCCTCTTCTTTGACAAAATGCATACAAATGGCATGCATACCGTTGCCAGCGCACTTGTGTAGTCCATGGCAGATGGGATAAGTATGTATTTGCATATTTGCACTGTTAATGAATTCATTACCGTCTCAATTCATTTATGTGCAGTACTGCACAAAAGGTATCAAGAGTATAGGGTTGATACAAAGCGGTGCAGAATCTCATACAAGTAAATGCGCCCGCACACACACAACACTCACACACACAGACAGCCTTAACCCTTAAAGGACTACGATTTGACCGAGCCTCACTATACCTGTATTAAATTTGTTATCCTAAGCTTATTCTGGCAGTCAGCAACAAGTATTATACATTACTGCATTCAGGAGAACCTAATCCTCCTGCCCGGTATAATCCAAGTATCTTTTGTCTGAGCAAGCCAGAATTAGCAATAATAACATTCCTTGTGTTTGGTATTGTAAATTCAGACATAACTATTGAATTTTAAAATAGTCACTGCAAAAAGTTGCATTGAGTTGTTCACGTGATTTCATGTGTGAATCCTACCTTACAGCCCCTTTGGAGCCGAACGGGCGACTTTACCGTGTTAATTCTTGTTGCGCATAACGTATGTATTTATGGCCTCAGCAAATGGTATGATATTTTATCAGCACAAGACTGGGCTTGAGGGCTCGCTGATCGGAGAGACTGATAATGCAGTCCCCACTCCAAGACAATAAAATGGAAAAAGTCAGTTTTGGAAAGTCACAAATTTTGTATCAGGAAATACCAACAGATCACCAGGAGATCGATTTCTACACAATGATATAATCAAACACTTGGATAAAAGAACATTACAATCCATCCATCCATCCATCCATCCATTATCCAAGCCCCTTATCCGAATTGGGGTTGCTGGATGCTGGGGCCTATCCCAGCAGTCATTGGGCGACAGGCAGGGAGACACCCTGGATAGGCAGCCAGTCCATCACAGGGCCGATACATTCACATCTAGGGACAATTTAATATGGCCGAGTCACCTGACTTGCATATCTTTGGACTGTGGGAGGAAACCGGAGCACCCGGAGGAAACCCACGCAGACATGGGGAGAACATGAAAACTCTACACAGAGGATGACCCGGGACGACCCCCAAGGTTGGACCACCCCGGGGTTCGAACCCAGGACCTTATTGCTGTGAGGTGACCGTGCTAACCACTGAGCCACCGTGCCGCCCCCTTAGTTTTGTTTATTCCGTCTTAGCCCCGCCCACTCCATCCCAGCTCAGCCCACTCTGCATTACAATCAAATATTAGGAAAAAAAATTAGTCATCACAATGAGCAGGAGCCAGTGTGTCCCCTTCCAACGACCGTTTCCACTTTCCCCTGTGGCAAAACAAGCTCTTTAAATCGGATGGTAAACAACAAACAAGAGATGCAGCTTTCCTTCTCACCACGCCGTCCACACTTTACGTAGAAAACATTAAATGCTAATCCATCCATCTATTATCTGAACCCCTTATCCTGCTCTTAGGGTTGCGGGGATGCTGGAGGCTATCCCAGCAGTCACTGGGCAGCAGGCGGGGAGACACCCTGGACAGGCCGCCAGGCCATCACAGGGCCGACAATCACACACACACACACACACACACACACACAAACACACACACACACACATTCATACCTAGGGACAGTTTAGTATGGCTGAGTCACCTGACTTACATGTCTTTGGACTGTGGGAGGAAACCAGAGCCCCCGCGGAAGAAACCCACGCAGACACGGGGAGAACATGCAAACTCCACACAGAAGACGACCCGGGATGACCCATCAAGGCTGGACTACCTGGGACTCGAACCCAGGACCTTCTTGCTGTGACGCGACCATGCTAACCACTGCGTCACCGTGCCGCCTTAAATGCTAATATTAAATTAATTAATATTAAAATATTAAATGCTAAGATTTTCATTGGGAGTGAGGAAGAAGGACAGGATTAGGAATGAGTATATTAGAGGGACAGCTCAGGTTGGACGGTTTTGAGACAAAGCAAGAGAGGCAAGATTGAGATGGCTTGGACATGTGTGGAGGAGAGATGATGGGTATATTGGGAGAAGGATGCTGAATATGGAGCTGCCAGGGAAGAGGAAAAGAGGAAGGCCAAAGAGGAGGTTTATGGATGTGGTGAGAGAGGACATGCAGGTGGTTGTTGTGACAGAGGAAGATGCAAAGGACTGGAAGAGATGGAAACGGATGATCCGCTGTGGCGACCCCTAATGGGAGCAGCCGAAAGTAGTAGTAATAGTAGTAGTAGATAATATAAAGGATAAAGACACTGTAGAACCTGGTGTTGGGGCTCATTTTGATCGGGATACTTGTAGCTTTCAGACAACCTATAGATCACACCGGTGCGGTAAGAATTACTGGAACAAATGTCTGGGTGGCGCAGCAGTCTATTCCGTTGCCTACCAACACGGGGATCACCGGTTCAAATCCTCGTGTTACCTCCGGCTTGATCGGGCGTCCCTACAGACACAATTGGCCGTGTCTGCAGGTGAGAAGCCAGATGTGGGTATGTGTCCTGGTCGCTGCACTAGCCTCCTCTGGTCAGTCAGAGTGCCTGTTCAGAGGGGAGGGGGAACTGGGGAGAATAGCATGATCCTACCACACGTTATGTCCCCCTGGTGAAACTCCTCACTGTCAGGTGAAAAGAAGCGGCTCGCGACTCCACATGTATCGGAGAAGGCATGTGGTAGTCTGCAGCCCTCCCCTGACCGGCAGAGGGGGTGGAGCAGCGACCGGGCCAGCTCGGAAGAGTGGGGTAATGGACCGGATACAATTGGGGAGAAAAGGGGGGGGGGAAGAATGGCTGGAACAGGATGTGTCCAAATGTTCTTATCACTGGTGACTCGAGGGTGCTAGGCTATTTAGCAAATAGCAATATGTAATGGCATATTTCATCTATGATGCACAAACACAAGTCGGAACGAATGGTTTCCAAACTGCTCAATAATAAATAAAGGTTCCGGCCAGCGGAGCACGTGATTGGCCGGGCTGCCAGCTATTCATCATAGTTGGAGAGGAAGGGGGGGGGGCTTGGCAACGACAGGCCTAGTCAGCCTGGTTGCAGGAATGAATGCACACATATACACTCACATATACACTAACATATACACTCACATATACACTCACATATACACTCACATATACACTCATGCAAGCAAACATACGCGCGCGCACACACACACACACACACACACACACACACACACACACACACACACACAGTGCAATACTAGGGCTTACAGGTTAATGGCTTTGACTCCTGTCCACTCCATCTCTCTCTCTCCCTTTCTCTCTCTCTCTGTTTCTTCTTCTCTCTTAATCAAATGTTTGGCATCTCAACCTCTCCGTCTGCTGCCCCATGGTAAATCCCACTTTCATCCCCCTCTTCCATCCTGCCATCTCTTTCTATTTCTCTCTTTGCTCCCTCCATTACCTTTCCAACTCCCAATTCCCTCTCTGTTTATGCTTTCTTTCACACCTCCCCCCCCCCCCCCGTCTCTCTCTCTCGCTCTCTCTCATACCTGGAGCTTGTGTTGCATATGTATGAGCAGCCTGACAAAGTGCTGCCCTCAGCGCAAACACAGTGAAGAGAGAGTAGCCCCGGAACAGCGCAGGGAGCGAGAGAGGCGGACAAAATAAAGGAGAGAGAAAGAGAGAGAGAGAGCGAGAGAGAGAGAGAGAGAGAGAGAGAGAGAGAGAGAGAGAGAGAGAGAGAGAGAGAGAGAGAGAGAGAGAGAGAGAGAGAGAGAGAGAGAGAGAGAGGAGAGAAGAAGGGTGAGATGAAAAAGAAGAAGGGATGGAAAGGGGAAGAGAGAGGAAGAGGAGGAAGAAGCATGGAGAAGAAGAGGAGCAGAGGATATGGGGGACGACAGGAAATGGGGGGTGTGAATGATAAGGGAGGGTGAAGTGAGGAACGGGAGCTGGGGGGGGGGTCGTTTGCACCTGACAACGAAGTGTGTGTATTGTAATGCAGGCATCTGTTGTATGTGACGCTACAGAGCTGAAGACACGCGTTGCCTCTCTCTCTCTCTCTCTCTCTCTCTCTCTCTCTCTCTCTCTCTCTCTCTCTCTCTCTCTCTCTCGCGTGCGTGCGTGGGCGTGCAAAGTGTGAATGGAGGACGACGGGTAACAACGGGCAGCACCAGGCGTTTTGCGGTTGCTCTGTGCGCTAAAGCCGTCCTCAGACGAAAGGTGAGGACTCGCCAGAGCTGCTGGTGTTGTGTAGCCGGCAGCCTCCCCGGAGCCCCGAGGCCTCCTCTCTAACTCCCCCGCCACCTCCTGCACCACGAACACACAACACATGGTGTCGTTCAGAAAGAGGGGAGAAAGAGAAGTAGAGAGTGAGAAAATACGAGCGAGTGAGGTTTAAAAAGGGTGTGGTGAAGGTAAGGGAAGAGACGAGACGAGTGAAGGTGATGAATGAGGCAGGAAGGAGGGATGGGTTAAAAACTGGTGTAAACAAAACGTGGGTGAAAGGAAAATGAGTCTCGCAGTTTGAAAAGAGCAAAGTCGGTTTTCTAACCGGAGCTTGACATGCCCTGCTGAGACCTGCCTGGACCCCCACCGCTTGACTGGCACGATATCAGCTGAGACAACAACAACACACACACACACACACACACACACACACACACACACACACACACACACACACACACACACACACACACACACACACACACTTTTGTTCCATCGTTCTCTTTTCGCTTTCTCACACATACATACATTCACACAGTTTATCTCACATGCATATAAATGCTCTCTCACAGACACACATAATTCAATTCGATTCAATTGTATTGTCATTAAAAACATGTTAAAAATGAAATGAGGGCTGTAGCTTCACCAAACAGTGCAAGACAGACACAGACCAACACAGCAAACACAATATAAGATATACACACATGAAGACCAAAGCTAAAAATAAGTTAAAAAAAAGAAAGAAAAAAGAGCTAGAGTACAAAATATTTTAAAATATCTACATGTGGAAAGAAGCTGTTTTTTGAGCCTGGTAGTGCGGGGCTCTGAGGCTCCTGTCGCGCCTCCCAGAGCGCAGGGGGGAGAACAGTCCATGGTTGGGGGTGGGTGGGATCTCTGCTGATGCTCAGACCCCTTCGAAGGCAGCGTTTGTGATAAATGTCTTTTATGGCTGGGAGTTTGGTACCGGTGATATGCTGGGCCGCCTTGACGACCCGCTGCAGAGCTTTCTAGTCTTCTGAGGTGCAGTTGCCGTACCACACTGAGATGCATCCGGTCAGGATGCTCTCTATGGTGAAGTGGTAGAAGTTGGTGAGAATTTTGGGGGGTAGAAGGGCGCTCCTCAGCCTCCTCAGGAAATGCAGGCATTGTTGGCCTTTTTCACAAGGGCCTGGGTGTTTAATGTCCACGAAAGGTCCTCGCTGATGTGGACTCCAAGGAATTTAAAGCCGGAAACACGCTCCACTTCCACCCCATTGATGTGTATGGGGGAGTGGCTGAAGCTTCTAGACCTCCTGAAGTCCACAATCAGCTCCTTTGTCTTCTGCACATTAAGCACAAGATTGTTGGTAGTACACCATGATGTGAGGTGCTCAGTCTCGTCTCTGTAGGCCGTCTCGTCATTGTTGGTGATACGGCCAATGACTGTGGTGTCATTTGCAAACTTAACTATAACATTTGAAGGGTGAGTTGGCAGCAGTCATGGGTAAAGAGGGAGAAAAGGAGGGGGGCTCAGAACACAGCCTTGAGGGGCACCTGTGCTGAGGGTCAGGATGGACGAGGTGTGGTCACCTAACCTAACAGACTGAGGTCTGTTGGTCAGGAAGTCCAGGGTCCAGTTACAGAGGGAGGGGTTGAGGCCAAGGGAGAGGAGTTGGTGGTTAGTTTGGCGGGGATGATGGTGTTGAAGGCAGAGCTGTAATTTATAACAGCATCCGGATGTACGTGTATGTGTTGTTAAGTTCAAGGTGGGTCAGAGCAACGTGCAGGGCACGTTCTCTCCCTCTCTCTCTCTCACTCACACACACACACACACACACACACACACACACACACACACACACACACATTCACACAGCGTGTGCATGCATATCACAAGCTGGATGATGTGACAGGTTTAGGGACACCCTCCACATGCTGAGTCTGAGAAGAGGAGGAGGAGGAGGAGGACACTGGCATGGAGGTGATAACAGATGAAATGGAAGCAAGAGCACACACAAGGGAAACAGAGCAATCAAAAGGAGGTAGAGAAAATGGTGGAGGAGGAAGAGAAAGAGATGTCCAGAGAGAAATCCATGATAAAAAAGGGAGTGAAATAGTTTCAAACTGCCGTGGGTCTGATGTGCAACAACGGAGACGAGAAGGGATGAAGGCAGAGGAGGAATGGAATACAGATATAAGGAGAAAGAGACGTATGGAGAGGACAGAGAGGAGGTGTTAAAAAAAGAATGAGGGGGAAATGGCTATAGACTGTCTGACAGGAAACATTAACCCCCCTCCCGGCCATAAAGACTGACTAACCATCAGAAAGACAGGTGGGCCAGAGAAATAAACCAACAGTCTGACAAACACACTCTCACCCTGGCTGACAAATTGACAGGCTGGCACAAGAGACGGACAAAAGGTCACACGGGCAGACAGACGGGCAGACAGACGGGCAGACAGACACACCCTAACGGACCTACAACGAGACAAACGGGCAGTGAGACAGATTTGTGAACGCAGGCAGAAAGAAGGGCATTTATTGTAGGTTGCCTTTCTTCTTGCCGTCACCGGTGATGCGGTAACTTTGGCTGGTTGCCAGGCAACAGTGCCCCTGACGACAAACCAAGCTCTGGTGATATAGCTGTTCTGAGGCAGCAAGGGACTAGGGGACGTCACTCCTCCATCAATGCCACCTCATCTTTGCACTGGACCCTTTGGGGTTCAGTGTAGCAACACACAAGAGTGTGTGCACCCCCAGTGCAAAAACAAACACACACACGCGTACAAACACACACACGTGTGCACACGCACAAAAAATCATGCACGGTCATCTTGCTCTCATTCTGTCACTCATATGCATTCGCCACTCACATATCGCACACAGGTGAGGTGAGGAAGAGGGCAGTTGGAGGTCTTTTACCCACAGGGAGGTGTGTCTTTGTGAGTGTGTGTGTGCACGTGTGTGTGTATGTCTGTGTGTGTGTATGTGTGTGTGTGTGTGTGAGAGAGAGAGAGAGAGAGAGAGAGAGAGAGAGAGAGAGAGAGAGAGAGAGAGAGCAAGGGAAAGGAATCACCATCCTACCAAGGAGTCCACCTGAATGCTTATCAGAATAACAACACACACACACACACACACACACACACACACACACACACACACACACACACAGATAGTCCCTGTACACACTCCATTTAGCACAAAGCCCAGATGTATGACATTACTGCCATGTCAGGTAAGGTAGGATTGCGTGCGGTGTGATCAGAGAAAGAACGTTGTGTGTTTGTTTTTGTGCGTACCTGCATAGTGCGTATGAGTGAATACTTTTTGCGAGGTCTTTTTTTTTCTCCCCTGCGCTGTGCCATGCTGTGTCCATGCATAAGCAAGTTTGTCTATCCAGCAGTGTGCGAGCCCACCTACCTACGTGTTGCTGCTGCCTTTATTGTTTCTCAAGCAAACGCTTTTAGTTCCCGAGCAAACACACACTCCTGTTCATATGCAGTTTATGTTAATGACACCACCGCTGCTGCACCCACACACAAACACGTACATTCACTTCCCTTACAGGGAATATCTAAAATGCAACAAAATACCTCCAATAGTGTGGAGAGTACAACAGCTGAGAGCCCGAGACTCAGAGGAGAGAGAGAGGCAGAGGGAGAGAGAGAGAGAGAGAGAGAGAGAGAGAGAGAGAGAGAGAGAGAGAGAGAGAGAGAGAGAGAGAGAGAGAGAGAGAGAGAGACACTCAGGAGAGAGACAGAGAGACTCGGAGGAGGGAGCGAAAGAGCGAAAGAGAGAGACTCAGGAGAGAGAGAGAGAGAGACTCAGGAGAGAGAGAGAGACTCAGAGGAGAGAGAGAGACACTCAGGAGAGAGAGCAAGAGAGACTCAGAGGAGAGAGAGCGACTCAGGAGAGAGAAAGAGAGAGAGAGAGATAGACTCAGAGGAGAGAGAGAGAGTCTCAGGAGAGAGAGCAAGAGAGACTCAGAGGAGAGAGAGTGACTCAGGAGACAGAGAGAGACTCAGAGGAGAGAGAGAGACTCAGAGCAGAGAGAGGGAGAGAGAAGAAAAGAGAGAGCGAGAGAGAGAGAGCAAGAGAGCGAAGAGGAGAGATGTATTATTATTGCCATGTACAATAGAGCTTACCATAGAGAGGGATGTTCCTTCTTAAAGCAGAAATTCTGCACAAAAAAAAAAGTCCTTCAGGAGATGAAGCAGATAATATAGAAGGACAGCAGAATAAAAAATACTGTAAAGCATTTTGACAGTTGCTTTTCACTGTGTGCCAACGCCCCATGGACTATGTTGTATGTTGTGCTCAAGATGGGCTTCAGTTATTGTTGCTTTGGAGTGTGTATACAGGGAAAGGGTGTGTGTGTGTGTGTGTGTGTGTGTGTGTGTGTGTGTGTGTGTGTGTGTGTGTGTGTGTGTGTGTGTGTGTGTGTGTGTGTGTGTGTTTATCTGTCATTGTGGGGGCCAAATTTCCCCTCACGGATAGTGAAATCTGAACCAACCTACCTCCTGGGGACATTTTCTTTCTGTCCCCATTTGGAGAAAGGTTATTTATAAGATAAGAGATGTACTTTATTAATCCCCGCGGGGAAATCCATCCTCTGCATTCAACCCCTCCCAACACATACCAACTGGGAGCAGTGGGCAGCTGTGTCGCTACGAGCTGTGGGCAGCCGCTGTGCAGCATCCAGGGACCAACTCCAGTGCTTCTCTCCATTGCCTTGCTCAGAGGCACAGACAGGAGTATTAACCCTAACACGCATGTTTTTTTAATGGTGGGAGGAAACCGGAGCACCTGGAGGAAACCCACGCGGACAGGGGGAGAACATGCAAACTCCACACGGAAGGACCTGGGATGGCCTGGGGTTCGAACCCAGGACCTTCTTGCTGTGAGGCAACAGTGCTAGCCACTGGGCCACCGTGCTACTCACGAGTCTTGGGTTAGGGGTTAGGTTTATGGCTAGGGGTACAACTGGGGTTATGGTTAGGCTTGGATCTATAGTAATAAAGTTGGGCATGAGAATGAGGCTCAGGGTTCGGTTAAAGTTAGATTTATTTCAGTGCTGACATCAAGAGGCGGTTGGTAGCTGTAGGTGTGCATGTGTGTGTGTACATATATGTGTGTATCCTCATGTTTATGCTAATTAAAACATGCTTGTATGCATTCTGCGTCATCAGCAAGACTTTCCTGTGTTGTGTTATCAGTTGTGGCATTGTAGAAATATGCATATGTGTGTGTGTATGTGAGGGGGAGAAAGAGACAGAAAACTGAAAGGGAGTACAAGTGTGAATTCCCGTGTGTGTGTGTGTGTGTGTGTGTGTGTGTCTGTCTGTGTGTGTGTGTGTGTGTGTGCGTGTATGGGTGGGCGTGTTTGTGTGGGGCATTAATTACCCGGAGTTGCGGGAGCGCCGGGGCAGGCCAGTCTGTTAGTGCAGCAGCTCTGCCACAACTTATTAATCAACCTGGCAGACAGACAGTGGTGGCACTGCCCCACAGCCTGCCAAATAAGGAGCTGGCCCCACCATGATAACTTATAACACACTGCTCCCATAAACCTGTGGTTGCCATAGGGAGCACTTCTCCCTGAGATAAGCCCAATATTCCTCGGCTGTGAAAGCTTGATAGGCTTTGTTTGCTGCCAAGAAGACTAATGATGATGGTGGTGGGAGGTGTGCAGGAGGTGAGGCCTAAGCTAAAGTTAGTGAAAGGGGAGAAAATGTATAACAAGGGGAAGAGAACTGTGAAACAAAGAGAGAGGTTATACCTACAGGGCTGCACGGTGGCCCAGTGGTTAACACTGTTGCCTCACAGCAAGAAGGTCCTGGGTTCGAACTGTGTGGCGTTTGTATGTTCTCCCCGTGTCTGCGTGGGTTTCCTCCGAGTGCCCCGATTTCCTCCCTCCATCAAAAAGACATGCATGTGGGTGTCTGGGTGGCGTGGCGGTCTGTTCTATTGCCTACCAACACGGAGATCACTGGTTCAAATCCCCGTGTTACCTCCGGCTCCGGCTTGGTCGGGCGTCCCTACAGATACAATTGGCCATGTCTGCGGGTGGGAAGCTGGATGTGGGTATGTGTCCTCGACGCTGCACTAGCGCCTCCTCTGGTCGGTCAGGGCACCTGTTCGGGGGGAAGGGGGGGACTGGGGGGAATAGTGTGATCCTCCCATCTGCTATGTCCCCCTCCTGAAACCGCTCACTGTCAGGTAAAAAGAAGCAGCTGGCAACTCCACATGTATCGGAGGAGGCATGTGGTAGTGTGCAGCACTCCCCAGATCGGCAGAGGGGGTGGAGCAGCAACCGGGACGGCTCGGGAAGAGTGGGGTAATTGGTCAAGTACAACTGGGTAAAAAAAAAAGAAAAAAAGATTTGCATGTTCAGCTTTAATACTCCTTTCAGGGCACCTGAGCAAGGCAATGGAAAGAAGAACTGGAGTTGGTGCACGGCGGCTGACATCTTTGAATAATAGGCTGACAAAAAAAAAAATTTTTTTTAATTTCGACACAAATTCAGCACCATCCTCTTTCAGGAAACACAACGCTGGTAGTGTTTTTTATTCTAAATGTGAAGGAAAAAAATCATTCAACTGTACCAGGGCCCCTGCCCCTACAGCGGGTGTTAAACTCTTTTTACAGGCCAATTTGCAAAATGGCAAATACAATAGCGAGTGAAAATGAAGTCTTGGTTTGTTATTTAGAAGTAGACATGACCAATGACCAAAGCTTTTATGCTTGTTTGTAAGGAGAAGCACATTTCTCGGTAAGGAGACTACAGTTAGAAGCAATCAAAACACATTTTTCAATTTTCCTCGGTGGCAAACAACATCTGTGAATACCTTTATATTCTCTCAGCAATTTTAGCATAGCGTTAGTTTAATCACTTAAAACACACAATAATAAAACTCACCAGCTAGCTAATCCTTGGTTGTGTAGTACATCTGTCCACCCATTACCCAAACCGCTATCCTGCTCTCAGGGTTGTGGGAATAGTGGCGCCTATCCCAGCAGTGATTGGGCGGCAGGCAGGGAGACACCCTGGACAGGCCACCAAGCCATCACAGCCCCCCCCCCCTCCCAGGCCATCACAGGCCCCCCCACACACACACACATTCACATAGCGGCAATTTAGCATGGCCGATTCACCTGACCTACATGCCTTCGGACTGTGGGAGAAAACGCGAGTACCCGCACGAAACCCACACAGACACAGGGAGAACATACAAACTCCAAACAGAGGACGACCTAGGATGACCCCCAAGGTTGGACGACCCCCAAGTTTGGACAACCTCGGGGCTCAAACGCAGGACCTTCTTGCTGTGAAGCGACTGCACTAACCACTGCACTACTGCGCTGCCCCCTTGGTTGCGTAGTACAGTAGCTTCATAATTTGCTGTCCCGTTGTCAAAAATAATCAAGTACCAATGATATAGCCAGTTATATATATATGGTCATCTCACACCACTTCCACTCCGCAGGCCCTCAAACGATAGAGTCAAGTCCCGGCTTGTAGAATGCACGCTGCAAGTCCATCACCGTGAACAGATACAGCCGTTAAATTTTAACTGCATTTTACCTTCCTAATAACGCCAAAACGTTTGAGGGCCTCACAAACAACGAACGTTTCGATTCGGACTGAAATGTCATGCTCAAGCGGGGAATAAACTCAACACTGTCTCAGTTTGGATTTATGTATGAAGCCCCATTTAGTTTGTCTGGCTACCGGAAAATTGTTTATTCACACCCTTCAGTTTTTTTCTTCTTCCCCCGTCTGTGTTGGCAACATTCCATGTTTCAAAGGCAAATAGAAAAAAACATTGATTGGTAAAATTGTGACTTTTGAAGGGTCCTCATAATTAACCCTCTGTAGTGAAGTGCAAATCACTGCTGACACCCTGTGTACTGGAGGAGAATCTGCAGGTGTTTTTCTCGCCATTTGCCACTTTTTTCGTCCGGTTTTTCAGAATTCACAGCTCGCTCTTTGTTTACTGCATCTTTTTGAGTTTAAAATAATCTGAATAATGGACAGTTTCAGTTTACAGGGTGCAAAGAGAGTGTAAAAAAAAAAAAGAAGAAACGATAGTTAAAGTTTCATTGGGAGGTACTGGGCCAACACACATCTATTTATGTTGCTGTGTGAATAATGCATCTAGGTCTAGGACAAGCCTTTCATATTGCTGTCCCCCAACACACACACACACACACACACACACACACACACACACTTTGAATCCTGTGCACACCATGTCTCTCTCTCTCGCTCCCCCTCTCTCAGCTCCTAAAAAACACACTCTGTCTCCTCAGGCAGGGCCTTTATGAAATGAAAACTAGGGATGAGTCTTTCCGAACAAGGAAAAAAAGAGGATCCAGGAAGAAGGGGATGTGAGAGAAAACAGGATGAAATACAGTCCAGGGGATATTTCACAAGTGCCACACACACATACACACAAACACACAAACATGCACAGGGGGGGGGGGGTACTTTTCATGTCGACGAACGGACTTGCCCTGCTGCAGCTGGTACAAACAGAGCAAGGGAGGCAGATGGAGAGAATAAGGGTAGTCAGAAACCCAAAAAGAGAGCATCCGGGTAGTGTGGCGGTCTATTCCGTTGCCTACCAACACGGGGCTCCACCGGTTCCCCGTGTTACCTCCGGCTTGGTCGGGTGTCCCTTCAGACACAATTGGCTGTCTCTGCGGTTGGGAAGCCGGATGTCGGTCGCGGCGCCCATTCGAGGGGGAGGGGGAACTGGGGGGGAATAGCGTGACCCTCCCACGCGCTACGTCCCCCTGGCGAAACTCCTCACTGTCAGGTGAAAAGAAGCGGCCGGCGACTCCACACGTATCGGAGGAGGCACGTGATAGTCTGCAGCCCTCCCCGGATCGGCAGAAGGGGTGGAGCAGCGACCAGGATGGCTGAGAAGAGTGGGGTAATTGGCCGGGTACAACTGGGGAGAAAAAGCGGCCCCCCCCCCCCAAAAAAAAGAAACTCAAAGAGAGATGAACCCTCCTCTACTCTACCTGCAGGTTTACACGGCCAACGTGGCCCTCACAAACTCTCCCCATGGCCGTTTGAACTCTGCCATTTCAAATTCTCCCCCTGTGTGTGGGGGAGACAGACACAAGGACAACGAGAGGGAAGATGCTCTGAACACACGGTATGAGACCACTGCCCAGGAGTCGGACTGGATCCTTTGTGCACTGGAGATAAAGATCACCATTCCTCATTATCATTAGGTTGTGTTCCCACTAGCACACACACACACGTTCAGATATACACACATATTCACACACACATGCATACACACACATGCTCTTTTCAGCAGAGCTTTTGACGCTAACTGGCCCTTACCTGACGGTCATGTGGAAATACCCGAGGCATTCAGCACAACTGCCCCTGTCTCCACCATAGTGAAGCGCATTCTATCGTGCAATTTGCATTTTTTAATTACGCTGGGAATAATCAGTACATCTTGACAAATGTGCATACGGGGTTACATGTGTGTGTGTGTGTGTGTGTGTGTGTGTCTGTGTGTGTGTGTAATGACACAGCTGGGAAACAAAACTCCTCAGTGACAACCCTCCACAACATCACAAGGTCGACCCCACACAATGATGATGTGTTTTTCGCTCCTGACTGGGGCGTCCACATAGCCGGGCCTGTCACCCTGGGATGAAGAGCTCCTCAGAAAGACAGCGCTACAAGCTTTGCTTTAAAACACTCCACAAAGGGTAAAAAAGGATAGTCACCTGACAAAAGCCAGTAAAAAGTGGAGTAAGAGCAGGCAAAACAGCTGCCACACTCTGTATTACCTTCTTCTTTTGAGAAGCTGAGAAGTTGCAAAATTTCTGCTAGAAAATCTATGGATCAGGCACCCGGGGGGGGGGGGCGTGGTGGTCTATTCCATTACCTACCAACATGGGGATTGCTGGTTCGAGTCCCCATGTTACCTCTGGCTTGGTCAGGTGGCCCTACAGACATAATTGGCCGTGTCTGTGGATGGGAAGTCAGTTGTGGGTATGTGTCCTGGCCGCTGCTCTAGCGCCTCCTCTGGTCGGCCGGGGCATCCCTCAGTAGCATAATGTGTTTGAAGTATGGGTGCTGGAGGGAGGTTAGGGCATGTAATAGCCGCTCAGAGGTAATGAATCAAGTCTTCATAAAATCTCCTGCATTGGAGGAGCCACACTTGGAAGGTGGACTTGGTTAGTGACGGACAAGTTCTCACCGTCAAAAGCCAAAGGATGCACCAACTGGCACTGAGCATATAAACATCCAGGTTTTTTCTTTTTGGGCGTCCGGGTAGTGTGGCGCTCTGTTCCATTGCCTACTAACACGGGGATCACGGGATCAAATCCCCGTGTTACCTCCATCTTGGTTGGGCATCCCTACAAACATAATTGGCCGTGTCTACGGGTAGGAAGCTGGATGTGGGTGTGTGTCCTGATCACTGCACTAGCACCTCCTCTGGTCGGTCGGGGTGCCTGTTCAGGGGGGAGGGGGAACTGGGGGAAATATCGTGATCCTCCCACGCGCTATGTCCCCCTGGTGAAACTCCTCACTGTCAGGTGAAAAGAAGCGGCTGGCGACACCACATGTATCGGAGGAGGCACGTGGTAGTCTGCAGCCCTCCCTGGATCGGCAGAGTGGGGGAAACCACCATGACCGGGATGGCTCGGAAGAGTGGGGTAATTGGCTGGATACAATTGGGGAGAAAAGGGGGAAAAAACAAACAGACAAAAAACCATTGATCAAAGATGGATTAAAATGAAAAACGGATAGCTCAAGTTCACTGTGGTAGTAGCGGTTTGTAAAATTGCACAACGTGGGAAGAAGTTTCAAAATCTAGGCAAACATGCATGGCTTTTAAGTATTGTAGTATTTAGGTAGTATTTAGCCAGCATAAGTTAGAGTAGGGGAGGTGTAGTACTTTCAGCTCCAGAGGTGCACATCTGTCTACCACAGCACAGAGGGCACAACATGTGGTGCAGATTCAGAGGTTTAGTGATTCGGATGCAACTAAACATTATGAGCACACGCACACACGCGCATGCACGCACACACACACACTCACAACAAACAGTGCTACACACGTCTGACAGATAAATGAGTGTTTATCTATTTATTTTCCAGTTTGTTTGTTTGCTATCTAAATGCTAAACCGCCATACTGCTGCTCCAGCATGGGGCTGGACGGCAGGTCAGGATCTGTGAGCCCCGGTTTTCCTCCATCCCTCCACCCCCCCACCCCTCCATCCCTGTTCATGGACACCATGCGAGCGACCCCTCCTCCTTTCCTGCCTTTGCACCTTAATACTGCACCTGTCATGCATGTCTCATAGGTGAAATCCAGTTCACGCGCACACACACACACATGCACACACGCGCACACACACACACGCACGAACACACACCAGAAATGAAGACAAGTGCTTATTTGTCTAATGTGTGCATCATGGGAAGAGTTGCTTAGCAGCAGTCATGCTGGTGGCAAAAATCAAATCTTTTTTGTGGCTCATAAGCTGTGACTCCTGCACGCACGCACGCACGCACGCACGCACGCACGCACGCGCGCACACACACACACACACACACACACACACACACACACACACACACACACACACACACACACACAGACCATGCTGTACATTGTGTCTGACCCAGCCTGTGGCACCCCTATTTCACCCGCCATTACCCTCTGACTGGGGTAAGGAACCCCAGGGACACTGACACCGGAGGGTCCCAGATGATGGATAAATGGAGGAATAGAGGGCAAGAGGAAGGAAAGAGGGAGGAGGCTGATGAGGAGAGGGAAGGAAACGCATGACAGAAAGAGAGCACAACTCAAAGGGTCTTTTTTCTTTTTCTTTTTTTTTGAAAATGCACGTGCATTGGCGTGTGCACACGCACACACACACACACACACACATACACACGTCAGTGTGAGTGTGGGTGTGTGCGATCCAGTGAGCTGTTGTTTCTGTGGAACTTAAAAATGACCAGGGGACCAACACCTGATCAGTGGAAACACACTCACTCAGTAAAGACGCATTTTTAAATAGAGTGACGAGAAGCAGGTGAAACACACACACACACACACACACACACACACACACACACACACACACACACACACACACACACACACACACACACACACAGTCTCACCTGACAGACTGTCTACTCTGATCCACCATTCCTCTTCCTGTCCCTTTGTGACTCATTCTCTCTGTTACCCCCCCCCCCCCCCATTGTTGTGCTCTTCCTCTCTGTGTGCAACTGAGTACACAAATCACCACCGCGTCCCTCTGACACACTTGGACTAACCCATGATGAAAACAAGTGCAATCACGTCCCTCCACGATAAACATGTGACACACACACACACACGTGTGTGCAGACTGAGGCGCTGTGAAGTGCTTGCACGCGCAGGCGTACTCTGCTGGGAGCTGGCCTGGTTTCTCACTCACGAGCTCGCACAGCGTGCGCACGCAACACTCACGCTCGCACACCGACACAAAAGCACGCATGCAGACTCGCACACACCTGCAGCCTGCCCCGCCGCCGCCCCGCCGAACACATGAATGCGCGCGACACTCGACACAACGTCAAGACGTGCACAAATGCGGGCAGATGTCCATGAAAGAGCGAGGCAGCGGGGGGGGGGGGCACTTGAAAGGGTTTCACTGACAGTAGGACGCCGCCAATACCAGCCCGAGCCCCACCTCCCCCGTCCTTAACCAACACTCACCTCCTCCACCACCAGGTGACGGCACATGAAGCGCAGAGGGGGAAGAGGGAGCAGGGAGATTCAAGTAGGAGGGGAAGGTGGTGGTTAAAATCAAACGAAAGGGGGAAAATGAAAAGACATTGGGGGAGGGGGGAGGGGTGGAAAGAACAAGAGCAGGAGATTGACTAAAGAGTGAGAGAGACTCGCTGGAAGGGATGGAGGGATTGAACCCTGGTGCTCACCACAGTTCCCTTTTGTTTGGCTGTTAGTTGGACTCTCAAATGCTAA